>NC_061121.1:207199770-207438264 GCF_002878395.1 Capsicum annuum
TTCTAGGTCATTGCTATGAACATTTTTCACATATAAACTACTCCATAGACTAGGATAATGATCATGAAACTTGTATTCATATTCAAATCATTTGGATTAGAGGTTAGATGCGTAAGATCGATGGTTAGAATTTTAGCACTAAAATACGGGGTATTACACCCAGACTTATCTCTCTATTGGATATCGGAGTTTCTTAGGGTTGGCCAGCTATTATCGATGCTTTGTTAAGGGATTCTTATCGATTGCATCCCCCATGTCCAGACTGACGCAAAAGAAAGTCAAATTCCAGTGGTCAGATTCTTGTGAAAAGAGTTTTTAGGAGTTGAAGACTCGACTCACTATAGTTCTAGTTTTGACTCTACCCGATGGTTCAGTCGGTTTTGTGGTATATTGAGATGCTTCCAAAGTAGGTTTGGGGTGTGTTTTAATTCAGAAAGGTAAGGTCATAGCCTATGCCTCTAGACAGCTTAAGCCCCATGAAAAGAATTATCTAACTCATGATCTTAAGTTAGAAGTTGTGGTGTATGCCTTAAAGATTTAGAGGCATTATTTGTATGGAGTACATGTAGATGTGTTCACAGACCACACGTATGTATTTTCTTAGAAAGATCTGAACCTACGTTAGAGAAGGTGGTTAGAATTGTTGAAAGACTACGACATAAGTATCCTGTATCATCCGGGCAAGGCCAATATAGTAGCTGATTCAGTAGGATGACTATAGGTAGTGTTGCTCACGTGAAGGATAATAATAAGAAGTTAGTTCAAAAAGTTCATCAGCTTGCCCGACTAGGTGTCCACTTAGTCGATACAGCAGAGGAAAGTATGCGGGTGTAGAATAGTTTAGAATCATCTCTAGTTTTTGAAGTAAAGAAAAAACAGGACAGAGATCCCAGTTTAGTCAAGTTAAAAGAGTCAGTCAGAGATCAGATAATAGAGGTTTTCTCCCAAGGGAGAGATGGTATGTTACATTGCCAGGGTCGGTTATGTGTCCCAGGTATAGATGACTTGAGGTAATGAATTCTTACAGAAATGCATGGTGTGCGTTACTCTATTTAACCAGGAGCTACTAAGATGTACCACAATTTACGAATGGTCTATTGGTGGAGTAGGATGAAGAGAGACATTGCAGAGTTTATGACTAAGTGCTCTACATGTCAGCAGGTTAAGATTGAGCACCAGAAACCTAGTGGTTCCATGCAAGAGTTTATTATTCCCACGTGGAAGTGGGAGGAAGTGAACATGGACTTTGTGATGAGTTTGCCCCGTACTCGTCATTAGCATGATTTAATTTGGGTCATTGTAGATAGGATAACCAAATCAACTTATTTCCTACCAGTCCATACCTCTTATTTAGCTGAGGATTATGCCTAGCTCTGTGTTAGAGAGTTGGTCAGATTGTAGGGAGTTTCATTGTCCATTATCTCAAATAGAGGTATACAGTTCACTTCTCACTTTTGGAAAGCCTTCTAAAAGGGTCTTGGTACCCAAGTTTACCTTAGTACAACCTTTCATCCTCAGAAAGATGGTCAAACAGAGAGGACCATTCAAACTTTGGAAGATATATTAAGAGCGTGTGCCATTAACTTTAAGGGTAGTTGGGATGACCACTTGCCTTTTATTGAGTTTGCATATAACAACAGTTATCATTCCAGCATTCAGACATCTTAGAAAAGGTTTGGTTGATCAGGGAAAGGATTAGGACAACTTAGAGTAGACAAAAATCGTATGCAGATATGCAAATAAAGGATCTCGAGTTTAAGATTGGTGACTATGTGTATTTGAAAATCTCCCCTGAAGAGAGTAAAGAGGTTTAGCAAGAAGGGGAAGCTGAGTCCCTAATTTGTTGGTCCTTACCAAATTGTTATCCATTTCGGAAAGGTAGCTTACGAGCTTGAGTTGCCTTCAGACTTAGCTTCAGTACATCCAGTATTTTATGTCTCCTTGCTAAAGAAGTACATAGAAGGCCCAGCAGCTGTAGTCCCTTTAGAGGGTAAAGATGTTCAGAACGATCTCTCTTATGAGGAGGTCCCAGTTGAAATTCTTGACCATCAGGTTCACTGAGGAACAAAGAAGTTCCATTAGTCAAAGTTCTTTGGTGGAATGAGTCCGTTAAAGGAGCTATTTGGGAAGCAAAAGCAGATATGCGGACCAAGTATCCTTACCTCTTCTCTGGAAACTCAAACTTAACTCAAGGTAACAATTTTCCATGAATTTATTCAGTTCCCTGCTCAGATTACCTTTATGACTCTGTATCGATTCAGTTGTGTAGCATTTTTTTATTATTCATACCTTCATAAAACAACTTAGTCATATGTCATTTCTTCAGAACTCATTCATGCTTCAGTTACGCATGTTCAGTATAAAATCTCAGTAAATCAGTACTTCCAGTCATATAAATCACGCTTTAGTTGTGCGTGCTCAGTATATAAATTTAGCCTATTAGTATTCTCAGCTTAGTCAGTCTCATTTAAGAATGAATGTTCCCAAAGCAGAGATATTGTAAGACCCCGCAAAATTTTAAGCTTAACTCAATCCGTTAAAGCAAAAGAGGTCTCAGACTTAGAAATTTCAGCTAAATATTTATGCTTAGAAGCATTTTAGCCTTCGTAAGTTGGAAATACAATTTCATGACCCTTATAACCATAAAATATTGATCTTTAAGTTGATTCATGACCAAGAATGTCAGTAGGCATTCTCGAGAGAGTTTTGGATTTTTCAAACATCTTTTGAGGCATGTTTGGAAGTTCAAACCAGTGGATCAACGTTATCTCTACACACCGCATCACCTATCGCATTGATAAATGTTTTTCCCATCTCTCAGTGTCGAATTCCAGTGAGCCTGCATAGACTCAACGCGGCGCACCATCCATAGCGTCGATCCCATTGACGCAGTACGTCGGGCTAAGCGTCATTGGGCACTTTTTTAGTCATTAGAAGCCCGCATCCATAGGGGTAATGGGTCTTTTTCCACCTTATATCAGCCCCTAAAACACGAGATTAAACCACTTTTGAGGCAAAATCCATTCTCTATTCTCAAAATTACTCAAAAAAAAGCCCTAGAGCTTCTAATTCAAGATTTAATCTTCAAGAAAGCACCATCAATCTTCACTAATTCAAGCACCAAGGTATGTAAAGTGTTTATCCAAGGGTTTCCTTCCACCCTTGGAGTTCAACAACCTCTTTTAAATCTTCGAGTTTATTGAATTCATGAATTCCATGTTGGGCTTGAATGTATTCTTGATTAAAATGTTAATTGGGTTTCTAATTCATGATCTATTATAAGATTCATGTAAATTTATTTGATATGTGTGTAGTATTATGGGAATTCATGTTAAAGCCCTTGAATTTGTAAGTTGGGATTGGAAATCATGATGCCTACATGTTAATTAGTATTATGTGCATAGATTATGTTCCACAACTGTTTGATAAATTGCTCATGTGATTAAATGGGGAAATCATGACATGCTAGCATATGTGCAAGTCTATATCTTACAAGTGTTTGATAAAATGTCTCTATGAATGAGTTATGAGCATTATAATGTTTTCAAGATCATGATATGCTTTAATTTTCATGTTATCGAGTCCTAAGGGTATCTAATACCCGGCAATCTAGCTGTTTACCTATAATTACAGTAGTTTCAAAATAGTCTCAGTGATGTCACGTACAGTAGTTTTAGTCGGTACAAAACTCAGTATATCTAGTCAGTAAATAGAACTCAGAACTCTCAATCAGTTACAGTACTCGGTGAATTTAGTCCAGTTTAGTTAGTTAACATAATCAGTAACAGTTCAGTCTAGCCTAGAACAGTTTAGAAATTAGTTCAGTATCTATTCAGTTGGGAGTAGGATTTAACACCGAGTGAACCCAAGGAAGGGGACTCACCTGTCAGTAGAGGGTGCGATCCTTAGAAGAAATCCTTGTATTTTAGAACTATGTAGCCAGCGTAGGTTGAGACATCAGCCTGCCAGTTAAGGGTTGATGAGGTGTTCTACCTGCCAGCTGAGGGTACCACTATACTCGTCCAGAGAACCTGCCAGATGAGGGTGACTTTTTAGCTTGTTTTTACCTGTGGTACGGTATTGACACCCTTCTAGCTGGGGTTCAGGTTGGAACCCAATCAGTTCAGAGAGGGGCATGTCGGTTAGATGATTACCTCCCACATTTTCAGTTTCAATCTCAGTATAGAATTCAGTTTAGTTTTACAGAATCAGGACTGTCAGAAACAGTCACCTAGCTATCAGTAATACAGTTATCAGTAAACTCAGATATCAGTCATTCAGTTATCAAAACTCAGTATCCAGGGTTACTATAATCTCAGACACAGTATATGTAGATATATGGACGGTATTGCATAATCAGTATTTCACTAATTTCAGTTATACATGTATTCTCATTCAGTTGTATTCATGCTATTCAGTTAGTTATTGTTCATGCACATGAACTCATGCATATCAGCCTACCTCACTTAGCATACCAATACATTCAATGTACTGATGTATACCTTTCTTTTATGCTATGATGTCTTATATCATAGGTTTAGACGCATGGGCTCCTGACCGTACTGAGCAGCCTAGACTATCAGTAACAGACCTAGTGGTGAGTCCTCATAGATCGAGGACAAAGTTATCATATCATTTTGTTATTTCAGTATTCAGTTTATTTCAGTAGTCGGGGTTAGTTGGGGACTTGTCCCATCAACTCCATTTTCAGACAGTTCAGCTAGAGGTTTTTCAGACTAGACTTTCAGACAGTATTTAGTTGTACAACTTATTATTATAGTTGGTATTTTATTCAATATTTTAGGTTTTGAACCTTACGATATTTCAGGTTATTTTCTGCATTTATTATAGTAATGTTACTCACAACTCATAATAGATATTAGTCATGGGTTAGCTTGTGGTCCTTCGAGGTCGTAAGCACCGTGTGGCATCCGGGGTGCAGACTCGGGGCGTTATAATATATGTTGTATGTATATTATTTAAAGTAGTACATATATTGTATGGTGCATATATATGTGTATATACTTTCAACAGACTTTAAAGTAGTATATATTTAACGTATACATGTGTATGTAGTTTGTAAAGTAGTATCTATACAGTGTATATATGTTGTGTGTATATTGTTTAAAGTAGTACATATATTGTATGGTACGTATATATGTGTATATATTTACAATGGACTCTAAAATTGTATATATTTAATGTATACATGTGTATATGTAATTATGTATTAAAATTTTCAAACATAGTATATATATATTGTATGTATGTTGTATGTATATTATTTAAAGTAGTACATATATTATATCGTACGTATATATGTGTACATATTTTGTATACACTCTAAAGTAGTATATATATTTAATGTATAGTCGTATACATGTGCATATGTGTATATATTTTCTAATGTAGTATATATATAGTGTATATATGTTGTGTGTATATTATTTAACGTATTTAAAATGTATATAGGAGGGTATATATAGTGTATATTGTAAATTATTTTTTTTTAATTTTTGACCGGTAAACCCTTAATGGGCCGATTCTAATTTATTTTTGAAAAATCACTGTTGAGACCGGAACTAGATTGGCCCATTAACACAAGCCCGGAACCAGACCAGCCCACGAACCGGTAAAGAAAATGGGTCAAATTCGCGTTGACCCGGCTCGACCTCGTTGACAGCCTTAGATAAATGTATAGATACACTGAGACTCTTTTTCACCTTTATGAATATATATAATTGATGAAGTAAGATAATTCCCTTTAATTGTCTATGTTAGTTGAAAAAATCACGGCTATAGATGTGTTTCGTATTTCTATGAAAAATATTTGCTCAAAAAATAAGTTTGATTTTTTAATTATTTTCGTATAGTCTTTTTTTTTTTGCCTCTTTTTCTGCTCCATTTTGGTTTATACATCAATAAAAAAATAATCTTTGATGGAACTTTCTTTAATCGAGAAAAAAATGTTATCTAATTACTTGCTCCATTTGAATTTACTTGTCACTATTTCTCTAATTTGATTTTTATTCTTAGTTGTCATTTTTAATGAATCAAGAAAGACAAAAAATTATTCATGTTTTACCCCAACCATTAATTACTTATCCTCCAAATTATTTTTCAATACCTACTACTACCCCGTTCGAATTTACTTATCATATTTTGACTTGACACACCTATTAAAACAAATAATGAATAGTGATTTATGTTGGTAAATAGACATACACAGTAGAAGAAAATAAACAGGATCACTTGCATGCAACATACAGAACACATAATCATAGATTTAATCAAGCATAACATCAATACTTATCTCTTGCAGCGTGATCAGGAAAGCGAATCACGCCTTCAAACATGGGCAATATCTGTCTATTCAGTCATCTATCAAATTCATGATCTTCTACTCTGTAATCTGAATATTATCGTAATTAGTGAAATTCAGATGGACGAATTTCTCATATACGAGTGTAGGAAAAACCTTACCTCTTTGATGGAACAAGACCACCTTATATAGGAATAAATTTCAGAGTTTTAAAATGTTTTCTCTAAATTTCTAGGTTTTCTTTTCCACCAAAAAATAAATTCTATTTAATTTCTAATTCTTCAATCACAACAAGGACCACAAATTTAATCAGTGAGGCTTTTAGTTATACTATTAATTCGCAAAATGAATTAATTAGCCTCCTATAATAAATTATATATTATTCCACCAAAAATTCATAATTGCACCAATCGATATAATCTCAAAGCCTTTTAACTCCCCATGTTAAGATGACAGATACCATCCCACTGAATTATGTTTTTGAATGCTTAATTTATGGATTAATTAATATTTTATTCATACACTTAACTTATTTCATGTGATGTATACAAAATCCACCTGCAGGGTTTTCATGTGAAAACCTATAAGTAACCATAAAGGGGTATCATCAATCTCGAGGTCGAGAAATAGATTCTATTATATAATCACTATTTATAAATATCATTTGTCTTCGTCTAACCTATCGAGAATATTTTAATCAATGAAATAGTTTCACCCTCTGATAAATCAACACAACAAATAAATGACGTTTATTATAATAATTATATCAATATTAGGAGTATACATACATTTAAAGATCTAGAGAAGTTGTTTATAAATCTTCACAATATAAACAGTCATCTCTAGTTGGTCCATCCAATACACACAAAATGTACTACCACAAGAAGTTTGAATATTACAACTCCCATAATCAAAATTAGATTTTATTTAATTTGATGCTACAATCATCAAGTTGTTTGTCCAGCTTCATCTTTGATTGTGAACATAATATTTATACTTATCAGAATTGATGATTTAATCTTTCATATATAAGCTAAACTTTATACACAAAATGATCTACTATTTAAGTAAATGGACACATCTGGATATATGATGTCACAACTCAATTGAACGTAGGTGACACCTACCCCATTCTCTGATGGGAGAACCAATAACTCTGGAAGCATCAACCATCACTAAAAGAAAAGAAGAAGAAAACTATCCCATAATAATTTTAAGATTATCTGGTCTAACAACTTAAGGAATTGTAAAAATAAGTACTATATAATTTGAAAGTTGGTGTACCAAAATATACTAAGAAAGTCAAGATATGGGATACAACCCCCAAAACCAAAGAAAAGTGCAGAATGTCCAAATGAAAGGCCTTGTCATAAAGAATAAATTCCATAGTAGCCCGAATAAGCTGCTCACTCCTTACATATGGATCACACGTTAGAATCACAATTGAGGTCTTGTAGGAGCCGCTATAAGATGCGCGTCACTCAACAAAAGTAAATGCAGGTGTAGTATAGACACACAAGAACAACAATGTATTGGTAGGGTCATTTGGCCAACCCAAGATGAGAATATGAATATTTAACCAAAACATAGTACAACAAGTTAATTCGTGCTCATTCTAACATACACCTATCAAACAAGTATCAATTAAGCAATTTAGGATTTTCAAGCAACAAGTCAAACCATTTCCAACTAAGTCAAGTAAATCAAGACAAGTCAAAGAAAGTCAAGACAAGTTAAACAATAGCTCAACATCACCTGAACCTTTTACGTACACGCTATTGGTATCATAACCTGCATTCAACGAACTCTATCTATTTACTAAAAACTCCAGGCACAACTGTCTCCCAACCTTATTGCACCTATAAGTCAAGAGAATGTTCAATTACCGAAACATTCCTCATTTAATCATAAGGTAGGTCAAAATCATAACAAACTAAAATCATTAAATTGACCATACCAACAACATGTACTAACAAGCCATATTGGAAAGTAGTTAACATGCACATATAGTATTAATTGGATTAAACTACAATACCATCACCTACCTTGAACCAATCTTTCACAACTCCACGTAGTTGGTGTCTTGCCCTTCCGTGTAATTTCCACTTGATCTCAATCTAAAAAAATATATACAAATATATAACTAATAAAATGACCTACCACGTTTGGGATTATAATGAACCAACCTCTAAGGCAAAATTCACGATTATTCCCTTCTCGTTCTAGAGATTTTCTACCTTAATTAACCTAAAACTATGAATTTCATAAATGATTTTATGAATTAATGACATGCTAGGGTAAATTAGCTATTATTAATCAAAACCCATTGATTTTATACTCAATTTACTCTCATGCACCATAAAAATAACTAAAATTATCCCTTAAACCTCACCAAACTATGCAAACTAGAAATTCTAAGGCTAGATTATTGATTCACTAGTTATCAGGGATAAATTCCTTATCGAAATGTAGCAAAATAGTGATTAGCTGATGATTTTCAGCCAAAATCACCTTTCGCTTGCTCCAAACTGAGTTTTAAAAAACAAACTATTTTAGGAAATTATTAAACGAAATTACCAAAATTTTCTGCTATGGTGTCAAACGTCGCTATAACAACGTCGCTATAGCGATCATGTCACTATAGTGGCATTGACTGGGCAGTATATTGGGAATTGTTTTGATTTTACGCATGTCTCTATAGTGACATGCATGTTTCTATAGCAACATGCGTGTTGCTCTAGCGACATGGACAACGAAGGATGCCTGGTTTTTCCCAGTTCTCTTTTTTCACAACACATCTTATTTCCTAGGTATGGGCATAAAATTCCAAAAATTGAACTATCAAACTGAATAAAAAATTGGTATTTGGTATTCAGTAATTCGGTATTTGGTATGGAGTTTGAGAGTAAAAGTTAAATATTTTGATATTCGAGATTGTGTTTGGTACAAAATATTAATACTGTTTGGTATCGGTAATTACTGAATGTTAAATTATCTAATATATATATATATAATACAATATAATATAATATAATATAATATGTCTAACTAACCCAATAGATGATAGTACTATTCATCCCAAAGAATCTCTTGAACCTTGGTAATATATTCGTACAAAGCAGTTAAATAATACAGAATAGGGTTTCTAGTATTAAATATACTCTTTGAAGTTTAACCGTAGTTTGCACATCTCTAACTTTAATTTAGTATTAAAAATACCATATCGAACTAAAGTTTAATTTACTAATTACTGAATTATCGAACCGATGCTTAAAAGTATGGTATGTGGTATCTACTCTCAAATACCAATTACCAAATCACCGAACCTGAACTTTGAAGAACCTAACCAAACACTGAACGTCCATCCCTTTAATATTTCTAAGGCATCCTAAACAATTCACTTTATGCTAAGACCGATTTCAGGAGTTCTACTTATCCAAGTTCAATTTTGTAAAATTCTATGGGTTCCTTATAGTCTTAGTTAACTAGGAATCAAATAAATACACACCATACTTACCTAATTCATTCTCGACCTAGACCGTACCTTGCTCATATTTTTTTCAAAACTAGCCTAGCTTGAATTTTATAACTTTAAATTTGGGAAAAGTTTGAGCATGAAATTTTAGATGAGAGGTTTATAAGTAGTGACAGAAAAGTTCATTATAATAGATACTAATTTGCCCATTATTCATCTCTGAATCATTAAATGGTAAAATAGGCCGAAATAAGGAGAGAAGAGAGACTACCTACATCCTCAAACAATTAAGTGTACTTGTCTTATACGTCCTTCTCGATTTCCTAAGAGGATTCATTGATCGTACAATGCTTTCTTTAGACCTTAACCAAATGAATTTCGTTCATTCTCGACTTTAAATTATCCCAATCTAAAACCGCCACAAGTTACTCTTCATAAGACAAATCCTTATCTAATAGAATCAAGTGCCATTTAATGATATATTATCTATCTCCATGATATATTTTATGCATTAAAATGTGAAATACCATATGAAATACCAATAACTCTAGTGGTATTGCCAACCTATACTCAACCCACACCCTGAAGAATCTCGAAGGGACTAATGTATTGAGGGATGAGCTTGGGCCTCTTACTAAACCTCATGACTCCCTTCATGGTAGACACCTTAAGAAACACTTGTTCACTAATCTTAAAGTCTATATCTCTAATCATATGATCCTCATACTCCTTCTGTCTATTTCGAATAGCCAATAATTTTGTTTGAATAAATCTTACTTTTGATTGAGCCTCCCTCACCAAGTCGGTGTCCAAAGGTTTAGTATCTCTAGTCTCAAACCACCTAATAGGTGACATACATTTTTTTCCATAGAGTGCCTTGTATGGTGCAATATCAATGTTGAAGAGATAGATTTTATTTTATAAAAACTCACATTATGAAAGAAACTTATCCCAATGACCACCAAAGTTAATAACACAAGCTCTTAATATATCTTCCAACACCTGAATCGTCCTCTCCGACTACCCTACAATGACCTAATTTGCGAAAACTTAATTTTTATATTTTTAAACTTTTTTTCCTTTCCCATAGTTGCTATATGTTGATTCTGGAGTGTGGATATGGTTTGAATGGTTCCAGATGCAATTGAGAATGATTGGGGCAAGTTTGAGGTTTTTAGAGCTTTAAAAGTCATATAGTTAACTTTGGTCAACATTTGTTATTTTGAGTGTTGGTTGATGATTCGGATAGTTTCATTAGGTTTGGAATGTTAAATTTGAATTAGTAGTGGGGTTGGTTCATATCTGGGACCTTTATTTTGTATTTCGACTCTTCATTTGGAAAGTAGTGAAAAGACGTCTCGAGGGTTAACTTACTGAGAACACTATTTTTTTGAAAATATGATTCCTTTATTGAGTCCTAAATGTCAGAAATAGACTGTTAGAATATATGATATATCTGTGTAGGGTCCTAATCAATTTCAAGGGTTTGTTCGGAGCTTGATAGGCTTACACCACACTAAATATTTGTTGATATCTAGTATGGCCGCTTAAACAATCATGGTTCACTTAAGTGGCAGCCACTTTAGTGACCCAATACCGCTTAAGTAGTATCTGATTTATTATCTAGGAATCTCTTATAGGTAGCCACTCTTACAACCTGGTACTGCTTTGGTTGTTTCGCCGCTTTAGTGGCAACCGTTGTATATAACCCTTCTTTTAGATTTTCACCATTTTTGAACCTCCAAGCTTTGGGAAAAGGCAATTCTTAGGTTCATTTCACCACTCTTTCTTGGGTAAATTACTAAATCTTATTTAGTTTATTATATCTTCAAAAAATACGTTCTAATCATTATTTTGAAATGAAACTTTGAGGTTTTTATCGGTAAAGCTTAAAAATGATTTTTCTTTGATTTGGACCTTATTTTTAACCCATTTTTTATGGGTATAACCGTGGGTAATGTATTTTTAAAATAAAATTATGATTTTATCCTTTTTATTTTTGAATTGATTTTGCGAATCCATTTTGGACCCGACTCAAATATGGGAAATATCGGTATCAATAGCATTATTTTAACACTTATATGCTATTTTGAATGTTTTAGTTGATTTTGAAGTCGTTCGTAAGGGAAAGGATCCATTTTGAAGCGCTTTAGGCTTGGATTTTGTCATTTTGCGGTAGGTTATGACTTAACTTCCTTCAAATTGAGTTGCGTAGTTAATAAATAAGTAAAGCATGCTATGAATTAGGGAAAATAGCTATGGGTTTTATATTTTAGGAATTACTATTATTGTTGTGTGCTTGTATGTGGGTTTATATTCTATTATTATTGAATTTTAATATCTGGTAATGTATGTTGCCCCTATGGGGGCTTTATATACATTATTGACCTTTTCTGTGCATTTAAATGCCTTTATTCCAGATATAATACCCATGTGGGGGGGATTTAATTGTTAATTTAGGCCTTTTAAGCATTAGTTTCCTTTATCGTGACAAAAATAGCCAAGTTGGAGGTTTATATGATATAAATATTGTATTACATGCATATTTATTTTGATGGTGCCTAATTAAAGTTGATAATCTTGAATTATGGACATATTGAGTTGATTTCTGGTCTCACTTATGTACGTGTTGGATGTATTAGATATCTTTATATTGATTTGATTGCGAGCATTATATCCTCATGCCATACATATACCTTTATGAGATACTGCTACCATCGTAGAACACTATTTTTGTAAAAAAATTAAGACACTTTTATAAAAGCCCTCTCTGTGAACACAAGCTAGAGAGGTTGGTTGATATTTGATATATGAGTTATAGTATATGGGTTGTGAAACCCCGATGGGTCCTACCTGGAAGCTGCAATCTCAGTGGGTGTATACAAAAAGTCATGAGATGGCTTTCACCATTCATCTTATCCACATTGCATTGCATTTCCTATGCATCTTTCATGATTTCTTTAGTTTTCTTTATTTGGGTTTGGTTTTAGACTATTCTTTGTGTATGTTTGTGCTATTTTCATCTTTGTATATATACTAAAACTATTAGTGGAGCTGGTCTGAGTTATCATTTGGGATCTTTTTACTTGTAGATTATGTGCTCATAGTATTACCTTACTTACCCTATTTTCTTCTTTTCTTAATCGTCCTATGATACCTACTGATAACAAGTGGACAGTAGTCATACCTACTATTCCCTTTCCATATAGATCTAAGTTCAAGTACTATGCATTGCGATTAAGGTTGCAGGCAAAGTTTGATCAGATTTGAGGTACTAAATTATCCTAGTGTCCATGGTAGATTCTAGATCTCATTCTACCTTTTATTTTGTATTTATTTTGTATTCAAAGACATTTTTTGTATTTTAATTTTTAGATATTGTACTAGATGCTCTTACACTAAAACTCTAGATTTTGGGTGGTTTATGTAATTTTTTTCAATTTTTGCTTTAATTATATTTTGTGTAGGCCTAACTTTATTTTAGAAGTATCACTTTTCTAATCTCATTACTTATTGGGTTGCTTTCCCTTTTTGGTAATTGGCTTACTTGCTAAGGCTAGACCATATCAAATACTATCATGATCTTATTTTTGGTTCATGCTAAATTAGTATCAGAGCAACCAAGTTCACCGGTCTCATAAGTGTAAGAGCATGATGTTTAGTAAGGTATTGCGGATTGGCATGATGTTTGTATTTATCTTCAAGAGGCTATAATATATCTTTAGGAAAAACTTTTCCATTTTGATTCCTAGTCATGTGCCTTGTTCTTACCCATGTTCTAAGTTGTATTCCACTGTATTTTATCAGATGATAAGGTCTATATCTCAAAAGGTTAGGGATACTGAGCCAGCATCCAAGGATGGAGACCAGATTAGAGAGAGTGGCAGGGGTCATGAACAACTTAGAGGTAGGGGTTGGGCTGGAGAATCTTCCACAGTAGGAGGACATGCTAGGGATACCTCTCTCAAGCTTGAGTTAGAGTATGCTAGAGATAATTGTTAGATAAAGGGTGTTCCTTTAAGTGTACTAAGTAGTCCTTATATTTCAAGTGATGTTCCACCATTCGTGCCAATATCTACTTATAGTATTCTTGCTTCTAGGGTACAACTATCATCTATTGTACCCTTACATATGGATTCATTGCCTACTCGACTCACTATTCCTTCGGTTGCTTTAGGTAAAGTTATGTTTTTTTATGATCAAATGAGATTTGAGAGGTTTATTTGCTTGTGTCCACCCAAGTTTACTGGCGCTATTAGCGAAGATATCTACAAGTTTTTAATTGATTGCCAAGATAAGTTATAATCCTGGATCCTATGAGTCTAATGGATTTAATTATATTACCTACAAGTTGAGAACTATGGATAGGAATTGGTGGAGGTCACTTAATAGTTGTATGCCTTTGGGATTACTTTGTATGAATTGGACCTTATTTTCTAAGTCCTTTTAGAGAGATTTGTGTTGTATAGATCAAAATATCCAATTTGTGATAAGTTTGATCATTTGTTTATTCCTAAGTATGAGGCATGTTTTCACACCTTATCCTGATATTCAGTCGCTAGCATCTCTATTTAGTCTGAGAGGATTCAGAAGTCAGTGAAGTAGTTAGATAGTATATATCAGTTGGATATAACTTACATGGTAGTTTTAGGGGATTCTTTATAGAGTATTATTGAGCATACCAAGATGAACAAGCCTATTATCCAAGCTACTTAAGAAGGCATTAAGAAGGTGCAACGTCCAAATAAGTTTAGTGGACACACCTTCTATGGTAGAGATTTCTCCAGTAGATATTCCCATGGTTACTATGGTTGGCCATTTTAGGTTGCATTATAGGGTTTACGTGGTAGAATTTTATGTTATGTGGCTTCTGGTATCTAGGTATCAGGTCATGTGGGTGGAGGCTCCAAGATTGGTTTTTCAAGCTAGGACAGCCATTCTAATTCATCCATACCTTGTCAAATCAATTTAGTACACAGGGGGTGTTTTGTATATGATGAGTTTGTCCATGTGACCAAAGATTTCCCTCAACTTGTGTATGGTCCCACTTAGTAGAGTTCTCAACTTCATCTTTACCCTACTTTAGTTTCTATGGCGAAAGGTGGTTCACAGAGTGGTGGAGTGGTGTCAATCGTGCTAGAGGTAGAGGTAGGAGAGCTTATAGAGGTGGTTAATGAGTTTCTTAGTTTGTAAATAAACTTAGTTGGTATTATGCTATACTTGGGAAACTCAAGATAGAGGCTTCTGATGTAGTTATTATAGATATCATCCCGATTTGCTACTGATCTACATCCATGTTATTTGAACCTTGTTCTATATACTTCTATGTATCTACATATTTTGCTTCTGGTTTTGATGTTGCATGGCCTTTTTTGGTGTCTCTTTTTGTTTTTACCCTCATAAAAGATTCTTTAATTGTGGATCGAGTGTATTAATCTTGTGTGGTTACTTTTGCAGGCCATGACACTTGGGTAGATTATCCTAGATATGGTTAATTTTGATGTTATTTGGGGTATGGATAAATTAGCTCTTTATCATGCTATTTTAGATTATTATACCAAGACTATAACCTTAGATACGCAAGGTATGCCAAGGTTGGATTGAAAAGGTCTTCTTAATTTGGGTCCAAAGGTTGTTATATCTTGTATACAGGCTTATTGCATGATGGAGAGAGGGTATTTTCTTATTTGGCTTATGTCTGCGGTACTAGTGTTGCCTTACCACCTCCAACTGGTTTTATTTGGATTGTTCATGAGTTTATAGATATATTTCTATGGATTTACCTAGTATATCTCTAGATTGTGATATTGATTTTGCTATTGATGTAGAGTTAGGCACCAACCTTATTTCCATTTCTCTATATAAGATGGCCCCATTTGAGTTGAAGAAAGAGTTTCAACATTTATTGAGTATGGTGTTTATTAGATCCAGTGTATCTTCTTGGGGTACTCCTGTCTTGTTCATAAAGAAAAATAATAATTCTATGCATATGTTTATTGATTATGGGTAGTTGAACAAAGTGACGATTAAGAACAAGTATCCTCTTCCTAACATTAATGATCTTCTTGACCAACTTCAAGGTGATTTTGTGTTTTCAAAGATATATTTAAAATTTGAGTAGCACCAGTTGAAGATTAAAGATTTAGATGTTTTGGAGATAACTTTTTGGACTTGATATAATCAATATGAGTTCTTGGTCATGTATTTTGGATTGACCAATGCCCCTGCAGAATTCTTAAGGTTGATGAACCAGGTATTTTGACTATATTTCAACTCTTTTTTTATTGTATTTATAGATGACATTTTGGTTTATTCCTAGAGCATGGACGACTATGTGAAGCATTTGAAGATTGTACATTAGAGGTTGTGTTATGAGATGTTATATGCCAAGTTTTCCAAGTGTGAGTTTTTGTTGGATTCTATCTCTTTCTTGAGTCATGTGGTGACCGAGATTTAGAGTTTTATTGGTTTGGTAGGTAATTATTGATGTTTTATTGATGGTTTCTCATCTATTATGTCTCATTTGACCAAGTTGACTAAAAAGTGGTATTTCATAGCCGGATGTGTGTGAGAAGATCTTTCAAAAGTTTATAGGGTTGTTGACTTCGGCTCCTATTTTGACTTTGCCTAAGGAGGGTGTAGGTTTTATCATGTTTTGTAAAGCTTTTAGTGTAGGTTTGGGTGTGGTGTTTATGCAGTATGGTTAGGTGATTGCTTATGCCTCTTGTTAGTTAAAGTGTTATAAGAATTGCTTATGCCTCTTGTCAGTTGAAGCCTTATAAGAGAAATTACCCTACCCATGATTTAGAGTTTGCAGCTGTAGTGTTTGTGTTGAAGTTATGGCATTATTACTTGTATGGAGTTCTTTGTGTGATTTTCTTAGACCATTATACTACAGTATTTATTTAGTGAGCGAGGTCTTAATATGAGGCGATGATATTGGCTTGAGTTGCTTAAGGATTATGACCTCACTATTCTATATCATTCGTGCAAGGCTAATATGGTTATGGATGCCTTGAGATAATAGTTGACTAGAATGGGAGCTTAGCTCATTTCTTGACCTAAGAGTGGTCTTCAGCCTTAGCGATTAAGTCTTTAGCTAAACAGATGGCTAGACTTAATATTGTGACACTTGGATGTGTCTTAGCCTTAGTTGATGCAAGACCTTCCTTGATAGAGTAGATTCAAGCTCAAATAATGATAGTTTGATGGTGATTCGAGATACGATGTTGAGTGGAGATGCTAGGGCGACATATTTTGATCCTGATGGTGTTTTGAGGATTGGGGTCCAAGTTTGTATGTCGAGAGTTAGTGAATGGGTAAGATTTATTTTGGAGGAGGCATATTGTTCCAAATATTCTATCTATCTAGGTATGACCAAGATGTATCATGATTTGAAGCAACTTTACTAGTGGGGTGGTATGAGAAAGGTTGTGGCAGACTTTGTAGAATTTTTCTTGTGTTTCTAGCAGGTGAAGGCCGAGCATTAGAGACCTGGTGGTTTGTTTAATAGATTACCCATTTTTGAGTGGAAGTAGGAGCAGATCATTATAGACTTTGTGAGTGGGTTACCTCATACTTCTTATGATTCTGATAGTATTTGGGTTATCGTGAACCAATTGACCAAATTGGCCTATTTCATACCTAGCTAAATTTTCTTTAGTGTTGATAGGTTGGCCCATATCAATGTTTGTGAGATAATTTGTCTTCATAGTATACCTATGTCTATTATTTCAAATAGAGGCTCAATGTTCACTTTTGTCTTTTGGAGGACCTTTCAGAAGGAATTGGGTGCTCAAGTTAACCTAAGCATAATTTTTCACCCCCAAACCAACTACCAGTAGGAATAGACTATTTAGGTTTTGGAGAATTTGCTCTGCACATATGTTATGGACTTTGGAGGTCAGCGGGAGCAACATTTGTCCTCAGCAGAGTTTGCTTATAATAATATCTATCATTTGTTTATTGAGATGGTGCCTTTTGATGTGTTGTATAGTAGGCATTGTCGATTCTTTATTAGTAGGTTTGAGACTTTAGAGGTTAGACCCCGTGGTACGGGCTTGCTCCGTGTGTCTTTGAATAGTTTTTGGATGAGTCACGATAGGCTTTAGGTAGCCCAAATTAGGCAAAAGAGTTATAATAATCATAGGCTTTGTGCCTTGAAGTTTGGAAGCGGTAACTGAGTTTTCCTTTGTATATCGCCTATCAAGGGCATGATAAGTTTGGGAAGAGGGGAAAGCTTAGTTCGAGGTATATTGGACCATTTAAGATTTTTCAGATATTTGGGGATGTGGCGTATGAGTTGAACTTACCTCTAAAATTTTCAGCCGTTCATCTATTCTTTCATGTATCTGTGCTTTGGCGCTATATTCTGGATAAGTCTCATGTGCTTTATTGGGATTCAGTTCAGTTGGATGAGAGGTTGAACTTGGCTAAAAAGTTAGTGTCCATTTTAGATAGGGATATTAGATGATTCCATCCTAGAGATATTCCTGTGGTTAAGATTCAATAGAGACAGCATCTTATTAAGAAGGCTACTGAGGAGGTTGATACTAACATGCATAGTAGTTATCCCCATCTCTTTACCTATTCAGGTATTTTCTTTCCTTTTAGTTCGAGGATGAACTAAATTCTTAGTGGTAGAAGCTATAATGATCTGATTTGTAAATGATTCAAGAAAGTTTGTGGTTTTTAGAGTCATTAAAACCCATATAGTTGACTCCAATCAATATTTGTTTTTCTGAGTGTTGGTTGATGATTTGGATAGTTCCGTTAGTTTCAAAATGTCAAATTTAGGTTAGTAGTGTGGTTGGCTTGGATTTGGAACCTTTGATTTGCTTTTTGATTCTTCATTTGAATAATAGTAAAAATTGGGCCCCGAGGATTAACATAGTGAAACCAATCTTTTTTTGATAATAAGACATCGCCATTGAGTCTAGAACATTAAAAATAGCCTAGTACCATATGTGGTTTGTCTCTATGGGGTTTTGATAAAATCCTGAGGATCCATTTAGATTTGGGTAGGGTTGCACCAAAATTAACATTTGTTGATATGTGGTGCAGCCGCTTAGCAGCCGTGGTTCACTTAAGCGACAACCTATTTAGTGGTCAAGCGGTAGCCGCTTTAGCAGCCAAGGATCACTTAAACGATAGCCGCTTTAGCTACCAAGGATCACTTAAGCGGTAGCTTCTTAAGAGGATATTTAGTCGCTTAAGCAGCAACCACTGTATATAAGCCCCCTTTTTTATGATTTTCGCCATTTTTGGACCTCCAAGATTTTGGAAGAGGCGATTTATTAGGATTTTATCGCCACTCTTGCTTGTTTAAACTCATGAATCTTATTTTCATTATGTCTGGTTGATTACAACTTCGAGAAACACCTTTTAATCATGATTTTGAAATAGAATTTTGAGGTTTTTATCGTTAAAGATTAAAAATGATTTTCATCAATTTAGACCTTATTTTAAACTCATTTTCATGTGGGTTTTCAATGTAAACTCCTATAACCTTGGGAATATATTTCTAAAACAACATTCTAGTTTCCCTTTTATTTTTGGAATCATTTTTCGAACCCATTTTGGACCCTACTCAAATAGGGACAACATGGGTGTCAATAACTTTCCTTTAATGCATAGAAGCTATTTTTGAATTTTGTAGTTGATTTTAAGGTCGTTTGTTTAACGACACAAAAATACACCCTGGTCGTCACATGGTGCTTACGATCCCAAAGGACCACAAGCTAATCCATGAGTTGATGCCTACTTCGAGCACTGAATAAAATTAATAATAAAAGACATGTGCAAAAATTAACTGAAAATTCCAGAAGGTCTTAACATACTAAGAACTATAATGAATCATAAGTCTGAAAACAATTGTCTCAAAACTGATAATCTTACTGACTATTTGAAAGTGTCTGAAAAGCCTCCAATTGACTGACTGTGGAGCTGATGGGACAAACCCCCAACTAACTTCGATTGAATAAAAATACTGAACTACTAATATAAACTGTAATAAAGAAATCATGTCCTCTAAATATAAGGACTCACCACTATTCCTGCTAATAATCTAATCTGTCTAAGCATAGTCAGGAAACTGAGCCTCTAAACCTATGATTTTAAACATCATAGCGCAAGAAATGAGTATATAACCAGTACTTTGAATGTACTGGTATACGAGATGAGGTTAGGCTAATATGCATGGGATAACTGTGCATAAAAATAGTAATAATAGACATGTGTGGAAATACTGAAATCTGACTGAACAAGACTAATAACTAACTGGCTGATAGCATGAGATAACCGACGCATAGATACATGAAAACTATAAAATCTGAGTATGCATGACCAAGTATATAACATGATTCTGGAATAGTCTGTAAACAAGGATACTGAAATCTGGTAATTGAATACTGATAAACTATATGCTATGGTCAAGCAAAACTGAACTGAATTCTGTACTAAATACTGAAACTGAAACTGTGGGAGGTATCATCTAACCGACATGCCCAAAATCTATACTGATAGCGGTCCAACCTGTGACCCCAGTTGGAAGGGTGCTAGTACCATGCCACGGGTACTAACAATGGTTGTGTCAACCCTAAACTAGTAGGAAAACATCTTGTCAACCCTAAATTAACAAGAAAACTTATGAGATTTGTGTCAACCCTAAACTAGCTAAAAGACATCTCAAACCTACGCTGGCTAGGTAGTTTTGTAACTCAAGGATTGCTACTAGGGGTCAAACCCTATACTAACAGGAATGCCCCCATCCTTGGGTTTTGCTCGATGCTGAATTCTACTCCCAACTGAACTGACACTAATTATGGGACTGAACTAAGTTTAACTGAAGAAGGAACTGATTCGGATTACTGAACTGATCTAGGTTTGAATGACATGATAACTGACTGAACTGATAATGCTTATATGTGTCTGAAACTATTTTGAGAACACTGAAACTAAGTAAAAACCTAAATTTTTGGTATTCATAACCCTGAGAATCTCTGGTAACAAGAATAGGAACAAACGAACACTTTAAAACCATGATAGGAGCCATTGTTCAAAACTCATCTCTTAGCCATTTCATTAAACACATGAGGATCATGAATTAAAGCATGAGAATAGTTTAAAACATATAAAAATCACATGGCTACAATAATAATCCATAAATTAGGGATTTAACATGAAAACATCATTATTCCAACTTGTAAGGTTTAACTTTAGCAATAATTACTTGTAAACACCATGTAAAAATTGAAATTCGTAAGGATTCATGGAGATAGTTTATTGCAAACATGTAATTTCATGATTTAAATCTTGAAAATGTATTTTTGGACTCCATGGGTGAAAAGGACCCATAAATGAACATCACACATACCTTAATTGATGAATTTGTGAAAGTTCTTGCTGATTTTATTGAAGACTAAGCTTGAATCCCTTGATCCTTTTAAAGAGGTTAGAGTTTGTTTCTTGAGAGATGAGGCTTTCTTTTGAGAGGATTTTGTGAATAAGATAGCAAATTATTCTTTTAGGACCCTAAATTCCATGTTATAGACCAAATGGGTGAAGGAAAAAGACCCAATTTTCCTTCTAAAAATGGAAATAAAGCTGGAAAATAAGGGGGCACGCTATGGAGTGGGCACCGTGGGCTCCAGAGCGCCGGACTGAGGTGTGCGCTATGGGGTTTATCACGGGAATCCCTAGGGGTGAAATGGAGCATGTGCCGCAGGCTAATCTTTGGTTGCTGTTGTTTTGGAAGTCCAAACACATCCTTTTGCTGGTCCAAAAATTCTAAAACTCACCCGAGATGTACTATTGATGACCCCGATCATGAATCAGCTTAAAAATTAACGTTCCGATGTTGAGAAGGTCAAAAATAAAATCATCAAAGTTTAGGAGCTTTAAAAATGACCAAGTCTTAACACTTAGTAAAATATTCTAATTCTTGGACCCCTTATAACATTTAATAGTAAGCAAAAATGAGCTAGGATCTTACGGGGTCTTACAGTTCGTAAGGGGAAGGCTATATGTTGATGAACTTTAGGCTAGGATTTTTTTGCCTCTAGGTAGGTTATTGCTTAACTTCCTTCGTATTGAGCTGGGCAGTTATAAATAAGTAAAGAATGCTACGGGTTGGGGAAAATAACTATGGGGTTTATATTTTGAGAATTACTATTATTTTGTGTCTTCTTGTGGAAGCTTATATTCTGTTGTTTTTGAATTGCAAAATGTTGTATTGTTTGTTTCTCGTATGGGGGCTTTATTTGACATTATTGGCCTAATCTATTAATTTAAATACCTTTATTCTTGATATAATGTCTGTGCGGGATTTTGAATTATTATTTTTTATTTTAGGCCTTTTTGAGCATTGGTTGCCCATATCATGATAGAAATACCCGAATTGTGCGTTGATATGATATAAATGATATCTTACATGCATATTTATTCTGATGGTGCCTAATTAGAGTTGATAATCTTAAATTGTGGACATATTGAGTTGATTTTTGGGTTCACTTATAAACGTGTTAGATGGATTGAATATCTTTATATTGAGTTGATTCTGAGCATTACATCCCCATTCCATACATATACATTCATGAGATACCGGTACCACTGTAGAAAACTATTTTTAAAATAAAATAAGTCGCTTTTATAAAAACCCTATTCATGAACATGAGTGGAGAGGTAGGTTGAGATTTGAGATATGATTTATAGTATATTGATTGTGTACCCCCCATGGGTCCTACCTGGAAGTTGCGATATCGATGGATATATACAAAAAGTAGTGCGATGACTTTTATTATTCATCCCATCAATATTGCATTATCGTGCATTTCCATACATAACTTTCATGATTTCCGTAGTTTTCTTGATTTGGGTTTGTTTTAGTATATTCTTTGTGTATATCTATGTTGTTTTCATTTTTGTATATATACTAGATCTGTTATTGGAGATGGTGTGAGGTATCGTTTGGGACCTTTCTGCTTGCAAGTAATTTTCTCATTGTGTTACTTTACATACCTCATTTTCTACCTTGCTTAGTTGGCCTATGCCTATTGAGTACAAGTGGTCCGTACTCACACTTACTATTCCCTTTCGATGCAGACTCAGTTCGAGTACTATACATCGTGGTTGAGGTTTTGATTAGAGTTTGATCAGATTCAATGTACTGTATTGTCCTAATGGTCAAGATAGATTCCAGATCTCATTCTATCTTTTATCTTGTCTTTATTTTAGATGCAAAGAAAAAATTTATATTTCAGTTTTTGGATATTGTACTAGATGCTCTTACACTATGAATCTAGATTTGGGGGGGTTTATGTAATTTCTTTCAATTTTGATTTATTTATATTTTGTGTTGGCCTGACTTCATTCTAAAAGTCTCACTTTGCTAATTTCATTACTTGTTGGGTTTTTCTTTCCATTTTTGGTGATTGGCTTACTTGTCAATGCTGGGCCCTAACAACTTCCATTATGACCTTATTTTTTGGATTGTGACCTATCTGTCAGTATGAGGGTAAAAAATCATGCTAAAAGTGGGCTTAGTGCCCAACTCCTTGTACAACCTATGCAAAAATTTAGAAGTATACTTCGCATTTCTATTAAAAATGAAGTTAAGGGGCATCCCATGCTGTCTCATTATCTCCTTGACGTATACTTTTTCAAACTACTAGGTCATGTAGTCTACCTGAACTGGCAAAAGTGAGCTGATTCTGTCGACCGATCTACTGTCACCCAAATGGAGTCATATTTCCCCAAGGTTTTTGAAAGACCAACAACGAAAGTCATAGCGATGTGCTCCTATTACCACATAGGTATAGGCATCCTCTAAAGAAACTCTGCAAGCCTTTGATGTTTGTACTACACCTACTGATAATTGTTACACTTGGATGCATAATCGACTATTCATTCTGAGGTGAATTTATGAACCTCGGTATTGTTATCTGGGCTTATTTAGCTTTATTTTGAGGACTTATGGTGTTCTTAATGAGTAAATAATTATATAAATGAGAATATAAGTGGTAAACTAATTGATTACTAATTTTAAGGTGTATTTCAAACAATTTTGGAATCAATTTGGTCACTTAGAGTTTAGACGATAAAACTAGTGTTACTAGCCTGAGCTATTGTTGTCCTAGTTGACCATGATGGATTCTATTGTGAGTAACGAGTTACTAAGGGTATGAATGTGTAATTATGTGTGTAACAAATTTCTTATAGTGTTCAAGGTTCAATTGAAACAAGTCAAGAGTCAAAACTAAGTTAAAGATCAAAAGGACAAAACTAGTATTCTTAGGTTAAGATTATAAATTATTGTCTTGAATTGTATGTCATTTTGAGCTCTAATACGTGGTTTTTGATTCTATAGGATTCTATGCGAGTTGATAATTATGATATATGGATGATACACAATCTTTAAATCAAGTGTAAATAACACCACAAGGCTCGAAAAGGATGGACAAAAGCACGGGACAAGGTTTGACCAAAAACGAACGTTTTGAAGTCATTGGTGTGCCACAGAGCTTAGAAAATTTGTTAGGGTTCATTATATGCCCTTGGGTTCATCCTAAATTACCAATTACAGTGTTTCACCATGATAAGGACGTGCCACATACCCTAGGAAATGCTATAAGGGGTGTGGCACAGACCTAAGTTCAAATTGGCAGCTTGTGTCCTCCTATAAATAGGAGCCTTAAACATTATCTTACACACATTGGACGACCTTGAAACTTTGATGGAGTATTCAGAAAAGTTAAATTAGGGTTTTTATCCATTAATTTGGTTTGTTTATGAGTTTTAACATGTATTCAATCATTGCGATTATGGTTATGTCCATGAGCAGCTAAAATACCTTTTTTCCATGGTTAAGGCCAAGAACACGATTACTCTTATTATGAATTTACTTGGTTTAGATTATTTATCATAGTTGGCTGTTTATTTATCCTTTTTATCACTATTGTAAGTATTATATACCCTTAGAATACATCCATTGTCATCTTGTGACCCCGAAAGGAGGAAGAAGAGCATAGAATGCAGGGTAAATAGAATAGTATTGTAATCTTCTACAGAATGAAGTTATAATTTTCTTTTAGGATAGGAATATACCTACTTTACCTATTTGTTTCATTTTTGTGATGAAATACGAATGTATTTTACTTAGTTCTCACATCTCCGCTCAACGATGTAATCGTGGGTCTGACTTAGATAGGTGACTAGAGGCTTGGAAGACCATAGTTATAATATCAACCCCGTGAAGCAACAACCAAGATAAGTAACATAACTAATGAATTTCAACAGCATAGTATGGATGTTCGCAGATCCTTAAGCCCAGATTTATCCCCATTGATTGTCCAAGACCTATAGTTTTTGGTATTGCTTACGATTATGTTTAGTTTTAATTTTCCAAGATCTTTTGGTTACTTGAGCACTTTTTAATCTTTATAGTGAACTAGATTTAGATATTTGTCAACATAAGTACCTATGTATTGATATTCAGCTTTTTGTAAGGCCACTATATTACTTAGTGAGACTATATACACTTGCATGTGCGCTTGGAAGCAATAAGTTTTTGGCGCCATTGTCGGGGACTTGTAAATAGAAAACTATCTTATTTTTTGTTTAGATATATTGAGTTGTACATAGTTTAGTATTTTTTTTATTTTTATTTTCTTTTATGTTTCTATCATACTTTGTGATATATCAGCCTGGGATAGATGGTTTGTGAGTGATGATGACTCTTGTTATTTTGTGGAGGACCCCATCGAGAGGCGTTTTATCCAAATTTTCACGGAAGTGAGTGGTTCGGACCTTCACTAGATGAGGTGGATACTAGCAAATCTTTGGAGCAGATAAAAGAATTTCAGCCATTAAACTATCATTTTTTTAAGACTAACATTGAGAAGGTGAATAAGAGTGAGCGTGTTATGGATGGTGTAAATTTGGAAGTGGGATTGTTTGGGTCTCATTCAAAGTAATTTTCTACATTATGTTTAGATGATGACATGTCTTTGGAGTTATCTGAAATAGTGGAAGAGTGTGGAGATGAGGAACAAGAATCCTATATTCTTATATTTGTACTAGACAAACAACACAAAAACATGCCTCACTTCAAGGACAAGTGGTTTACCATTCACCATCCATTACTCGGTTCACTCATATTTGTATCAACACCCTATGATCAAGAAAAAAGATGGATGTGAGGTTTGGGGAAAAATTCATATCCTCATGGCGGAGAAAAAAGTTGATGTGGGTCTTGTCACGACACTAAATCAGGTGCTTCTTGGGAGGCAGCTCAAGTTAAGGTAGGTTTTATTTTCAGTATTTTTAGTTTTAACTTCACGTAGTTTTTGTTTTATTGAGTCAGAGGTTGATGGGATGTCTGAGTACTAATAACCTAAGCTGAGGAGCAGGGCAGATACTAAGTGTGGAGTCCCCGGAGTCTCTTGATGTAAGAAGATTCTACTAGCTAGGTCTAGATGCCTCAAGGAGTATTTATATCTCTAATTTTAAGTATACTTTCGGGACAAAGTAGATTTTTAAGTATGGAGTGGGGAAATTCCTATTGTTTTGGGTGAAATGATGTTGTAGGATCCTGAGTCTTAGTTGTTTTTTTTTAGTTTTTGGGTAAATTTGAAAAAAATTACAAACAAATTTTTCTTTTCTAGTTTTAGTTGTTTGGGTCAATCTGGTAGGTGCACACTTTACCAACCCCGTGGTTGTTCTTTTCGGTTCTTTTACACGGAGGCGCCCTTGAACCCAGTATCCTTTTTCTTTTTAGGATTAAATTTTAAAATTTTTGTTTTAGGTAAGTGAGATGTTCTTGTTGGTTCTATGTATGATTGTATAATGTAAGTGAGCTTTGTATCGGAGAGCATGTTGTTATGATGAATGACCACTTTTTAGACTCCTAAGCTCATGGTTATGATTCTTATACTTGTTGGCTTAATGTTGAATTCATTCTATTATTTGGTTGAGAGTCTATGATTATCATACTTGAGTGAGCATGTCTCATGTGTGTATGAGGTATTTGTATATTCCTTGTTGCATTTGATGCTAGAACTTGCCTGGTATGTGTGAAAACGAAATAAAAAGTGTGGGTTTAGGATATGGTATAGGAATTTATTTGACAGTCGTGTTTCATACCCCTTTTTACCTACCATTGTGCATAATCTTAGTTAGCCATGTTGAGCCTTTAGTTTATTTTCTTTGGTAGCCTCATATGTAGTATGATTCCCCTTCTTTGATTGACCTTAATTTGATCCAAAGCTCCTAAGCGCTTTAGTGCAAAATTAGTTTGGTTAAGGAGTTGAAAATTTAGGAAGGAGAAAGCTGAAATTGAAGCCCCAAAGTAATCGTTATTGGTGTGTACAATTGATGCGTTGTGGTTGGGAGTTAAAGAAATTTGTGGTAAAAAATTAAATCATGAATTAATAGACAATACTCCCATGCATATTATATGTAAGTGAGATTAATGAGATGGGTAAAATAAAAGATATGGGTAGATAGAAGTGGTGAAAATTTGTTGTTAGAGATGAGCTGAACGAAAAGTCTGATGTATAAAGCGCTTAGTGAAGTAGTCACTATTCTGGGACAAAATAGTTTCAACCCATCCCTTATCCTACATTATAACCCTTAAAGACCTATTTGATCCTAATCTTCATCATTCTGATATTAGTGGAGTACTACACTAAGGGCCAGCCTATGGTTCATCTTGTGTAACTTGTGAATTATTTGTGAGAGTGAGCGTAATTTGATTCTTGTACTCATTTTGTAATAAGATATATCTCAGTGAGTGAGTATAGGTAACTCTCTTATGGTGAGGGAACATGTTTAATGATAGTTGGGTGATTTGTATGATGTCTTTGAGTGAGCAATATGTATGAGTTTTTCAACGTAGTGAGTAAATTCTTGAGATTAGGATGTTTTAGAATAGTATTCATGAGCTTTCAATTGTTATAACATGCTTAGTGTAAGACCTTGCATTTTGTATAGTCATTATAGTTCTAGTTTTAATGTCTTAATTATAGTAGAAATGTGGAATCTCCTCTGATTATGATGCTTAGAGTAAAGAGTTGTTCGAGGACGAACAAGGCTTTAAGTGTGGGGTGATGATCTAAGGTGAAACACATCCTAGAATTTGAAAAACTCCAAAACTAACTCAATAAAAAGGGACTTCACTCTCATATCCTTAAGATTAGCTAAGAACATTGAATGGCCCTTCCCCACTATCCTTTTAACCTAGATAAATGATATAATTTTCATTAGTTTGGCCTTTAACGCTCCCTTCCACTCTAGTTTATCCATCCTAGGAATAGCTAGAGTTACTATCTTAACATTGTAGTTTAAGACAACATGATATGGAGATAACCAAGCCATACCCAAAATTACATTGAAGTCCAACATATCAAGAATAATAAAATCTACCCAAATTTAAAAACCCAAAAATAACACAAAACAAGAACAATAAACATGAATGACCACCACAGACTCACCAATCGGAGTAAACACATAAATAGGATAGTCATGTACATCACAAACCAAATTCGGTTCCATCACAAACTGGATAGATACATAATGATAAGTAGACCCTAGATCAAATAAAAACAGAAGCCATTTAATCATAAGTAGAAATGGTATGTGTGATCACTGTATCAGAAGCCTCGACATCAATCTTTCCCAAAAAAACATAATAGTGAGTTCGGTAATTAATCTGAGATACTCTTTCCTTAGTTCTGCTCCTCCTTATCTAACTTCTTTACATAGTTTGTCACCTCATTCAATCCCTTCCCTGCATAATTCATACGTACAGACAATACCTAAAGATAATAATTCAAACCCTTAACATATAATCGAATTCTCTCCTTCTCAGTAGCCAACAACTGAGTAGCATAGTAAGAAAAAACATAGAACTTAGCCTCATAGGCCATAAATGACAAATAAACCTATTCCAATGCTAAAAGGTCATCCTTCTTGCAGTTATGGAGGTTCCATGGTACATACTTATCTATGATCAATGCATGAAATTACTCCCAGTTCAATGAAGGTAAATCAATGACCGACATTTTACATACGCCCTCCCCTTTTCTTAGCATCCTTCTCCAATAGAAAGGTCATGAACTCAACTCCATGTTTCTGCATAATACTGATCTTATGTAACCTCTCATTACAATCAATGATGAACTCAAAAGCATCCTCAAACTCAGTACCCTAGAATATTAGAGGTTTTATCTTCTAAAATTTGGTTAGTAGATCATGTTCAATATGAGTCATCAAAGAACCCAAGATCAAATGAAGAAATACATCAGTCACTAAAGCCTCCTCCATCCTACGAGCCATAGCAATAGTAGGATAAACACCTCGTGTCTGAATAACCGGCCCAATAGGGGTGATTTTAGTACCATCCGAATTACTGAGACAGCTAACACCTATTGAACAACCTCACCAGACATGATGGTAAGGTTGAAACCCCCTTTGGTGTCACCACTTAAGGATACAATAAGTACTCTGCTATTACCTCTATCTTCTCTAAATGATCTTGAGGTTGGGGAGGTGATACTGACCTTTAAGATCCTAGTGAGAATCTGCTTGAGATCCACCCCTGATGGGTGTGTCTCACCACTTTCTCCCCCTAAATCTTTCTTTTTCTCATCCTCTTTCTTTTATGGTTGGTTCCGTAGCTCAAGCAGTCAGTGCGGGAACTGCTGGTTAGATTTTATTTGACCTAGTAGTCACCATCTGTGGACAAAAAGTGAAAATAACTAGATAATAATTTGGGCCAAATACCAATTGGAATCAATTTATAACATGAAAGAAGAAAGAATGATAGTTTTCCTAAATTCCTATAGCCTCTTGAATAAAAAGTACAAACATCTTCGTACCTTTCTGCGAGAGTCTATTGGATCTATTTTGGTACAATAAGATCAACAGAATCTAGGTTTTGATGCCAATTTTTTCACAACTTAATGGGATGTGGATGGCACACACCTTATTCTCCGATGGGAGAACCAATAATGCCTGAACCATCAACCAACACTTAAAGAAAAGAAGAAGAAAATCATCTCATTAATAGTTTTAAGAATATCCTATCTAACTATCTAAGGAATTATAGAAATAAATACAAAAAGAAAGCACCCCTAGACTAGGAAAATCGGTGTACCAAAACATACTAAGAAATTCAAAAAGAGGATGCAACCGCAAAAGCCAAAGAAAAGTGAATAATGTCCAAACAAATGACCATGTCATAAAAGATAGATTACAAATTATCCCTAATAAGCTGCTCACCGCTAAAATATGGATCGCACTCTTAAATCACAACTGAGGTATTACAGGAGCTGTTCAAATATGCATTGTACTACACAAAAGTAAAAGCAGGTGTCATCTCAGCACACAAGAACAATAGTGTACTGGCAGGGTTCATTTGGTCAATCCAAGATGAGAATATAAAGATTTAACCAAAACATATTACAAACAAGTTAATCCATGCTCATTATAACCTACACCTATTAAACTAGTATCAAATAAGCAATTTTGGATTTTCAAGCAACAATTCAAACTATTTTCAACCAAGTCATATAAGTCAATCCAAGTCAAGTCAAAGAAATTTAAGAAAAGTTAAGAAATAACTCAACATACATATAAACTAGTATCAAATAAGCAATTTTGGATTTTCAAGCAACAATTCAAACTATTTTCAACCAAGTCATATAAGTCAATCCAAGTCAAGTCAAAGAAATTTAAGAAAAGTTAAGAAATAACTCAACATACATATATATTCCTCGGTTCACTCATTGAATCATCAAACTCACCTGAACCTCGTACGTACACACTATGACTATCATAACCACCCTCTAGTTATGACCTGCAGAGGACAAATTTTTTCTGTGTACCAAAATCCCAAGATACAAGTATTTGCCAAATCTACCCTTATGTTGCAAGAATGTTCAATTACCAAAACATTTCTCTTTTAACCTTAACGTAGGTCAAAATCATAAACAAGATAAAATCATTAAATTGACCTAACCAACTACATGTACTAAAATTCATACTAGGAAGTAGTTAACATGCATATATAGTACAAATTGAATGAAACTAAATTACCATCACCTACCTTGAACCAAGCTTGCACAACTCTACTTAGACAGAGCCTTGCCCTTTCGTGTAATTTTTTCTTGATTTTGATCTAGAAAATACATACAAACACATAATTAAGGAAATGACCTACCACATTGGGGATTATAACTAACCCCAACCTCTACGACCAAGTTCATGATCATTCCCTCCTCGTTCTAGGGCTTTTCTATCTTTATTAACCTAAAGATACCTATTCCATGAATGATTTTGTGAATTAATGACATGCAAGAATAAATTAACTATAGTTAGTCAAACCTAATCGACTTTATACTCCATTTACTCCCTTGTCCCTTGCACTAGAAAACTAATTAAAATCAGGCATTACCCTCCCTGAACTACGCAAACTAATAATTTTAAGGCTAAATTATAGATTTACTAGATAACGTGGATGAATTGTTTTTCTAAATGAAGCAAAATAATGATTAGTTGATGATTTTTTTTCAAAATCACCTCTCCCTTGTCCCAAAATGAATTTTAAAAAAAATAAACCGCTTTGGAAGATTTTTAAAATAAATCAGCAATTTTTTCCTCTATAGCGACATATTTTGCTATAGAGACGTTGACTGGGCGCTAGAGCAAAAATTTTCTACTTTGAAGCATGTCTCTATAGCCACATGAGCGAGGAAGAATGTTTGATTTTTTCAAAAATTTTCTTTTTTCACAACACACCTTAATTTCAAGGCATCCCAAATAATACCCTTTATGCTAAGACCAATTTAGGGAGTTCTACTAACCCAAATTTAATTTGATAAAATCCTATGAGTTACTTATCATATTAGCTAACTAAAAATTGAATCAATCCCCACCGTACATACCCATTTCATTCCTAAATTTTTCTAGACCACACCTCGCTCAAATTTCGTCCGAGACTAACCTAGCCTGAATTTTATAACTTCAAATCTAGAAAGACTTTTAGCATAAATTTAAATGAGAAGCTTATACGTAATGACAGAAAAGGTCGTTATATATGATCTATTTAATTCTTTATTAAAATTATATAAATATTTTTTTGTGAGAAATATTATTTTCAAACACATGGTTAATAATGTATATTCCAATAATCTTAGTTAAACTTTTAATCATAATTATTAGAATATATCACATTTAAATGCATAGTTAATGGTATATACTACAATAATCTCCCACTTAAGTATTTAATTATGATAATTGTTAGAATATACCATAGCTAAACTTATGATTAATGGTATATACCCCAAAAATCTCTCGCTTAGACTTTTAACCATGTATCTAACTTTTACATGCATTCTTCTTAAAAAAACTACAAAAGTCTAAAAAGAACTTTCCAAAAAATCTTTTTATGCACTTTGTATAGTAGTACTTTGTCATAACCTATTGATTTTGTACTAAATTCATCAAGAATTCTTTCACAAAATTATTCTAAGATTATACATCAAACCTATCTTGGTTATGTAACTCCATCTAGTAGTACTTTGTTGTAACCAATTGATTTTGTACTAAAATCTTCAAAAAAAAAATCATGAAATTATTTGATGATTATAAATCTAACGATCTTGGTTATTACTCTCCCATTAAGACTCAGTACTACCACCACTATAGTCACATGTTAATTTTTTGATATTAACGACTTCATGTAGTGGTCATTGCTCAACATTGTTTTCACTACTATAAGTAGATTTTCTTATATTTATTAACATTTCTCCCACTACTTAAATATAATAGAACATCAATTCTGACTTTTTGGAGGGATGTTCTTGAATTTCTAAATACTCATATTACTCATTTGTTATTTCTTTGTCAAGTTCCTATAAAATAAATTTGATTTTAGGAACATGATTTATTAAATATCCTTTTAAAATTTGGCATTTGTATCAACAAGTACCTTATTTTCTTTAGGACAATAAAATAAACCTACAGTTATTTATTTGAATATCTAATAAATATGCATATATTTATTCTTAATTTCAGCTAATATGTCTTTCTTTTCAGCATATTTGTTGAACAAGCCTATGCAAACAAGGCTTACATCCAATCTGTAGTCCTATAAGTACCAAAGAAACTGATATAAAAGAAATTAAATAATGTTCTTTATAGTTCTTACGACTCACCCAAGATCCAAATAAAGAAATTCAAATAAGTCAATAATTGATCTTACCATCTCCATAAGAGCATTATTGTAACGCTCCAATTTTTTGAATCGGAGTGCTACACGGTGCTTATGACCCTGAAGGACCACAAGCTAACCCATAACTAATATATGTACCTGTATACTACAATATATGACATAATAATGCGAAAAACATGAACAATAGGCCATAAGGTTCAACTGCATAGAATATCTGATAAATCATAACATCCATATGGGGTAACGAATACCCAAAACAACTGAAATCTGAATCGAATCTGAGCTAAATCTAAAAGCCTCTAAATACTGTCTGAGGAAGGAGTTGAAGGAACATGTCTCCAACTAACTCTTTCTAGAAAAACTGAACTGAAATAATAAATGAAATAAATAATATCATCCTTGAATGGATGAGGACTCATTGCAAATCTACGACAGGAATGCTACTGCTACTGCTGATCTGGAGCTCGTATCTGTGAACCTATGGTATAATATGAAAGAAAGCACCATAGCGCAAATGCACCAGTACAATTGGGAGTACTGAGTATACGAGTGAGGTAGGCTAAATACAAAAAGAGTTTAGATGCATGAACAATGCTAACTGACTGACTGATATGAATGTAAGAGTGCAGACATGCATACGTAGTAACTGAGATCGTAATTACATGATATCTAGATCTGGACACTAATACATGATCTAATGATATCTAGCATGAAAAATACTGAAATTCTGATAACATAGATGACTGTGTCTAACAGTCTTGAATCTAATAGAACTATCTGTGTTCCGTTCTATAACTGAATTGACTATATCTGACAGTCCTGATATACTGAATCTAAAAAACTATCTGAGTTCTTTTACTGAGACTGGGACTGAAACTATGGGAGATAGTTATTTGACCGACATGCCCCAATAATGCATATAGCTAAGTTGGGGTCCAATCTCTACCCTGACTGGAAGGGTGTCAATACCATGCCACTGGTAAGGACTACTATGAGTTACCCTTAGTTGGAAGGTACTCAAAATGAGAATGGTGGGAACCTTAAAATAACGGATCAAGCCACCTCATCAACCCTAACATGATAGTTTAAGATGTCTCAACCTATGTTGGCTACGTAGTTCTAGAACACAAGGATGATTACTAAGAATCACACCCTAAACTGACAAGTGAGTTCCTATCCTTGGGTTCACTCGGTGCTAACTTCTACTCCCATCTGAAGAGACTGAACATGATTTAACTGACGGTACATGGACTGAGTAACTGACTTTCGTTGACTAACGGATTAGTGCTACTGTTTGAGAATTAACTAAGATCATAAGATTTCTGAGGTTTCTTGAGTCACATGCCCGACTGAGTTCTATAGATCATGGCTTGACTGAGATTATCGTGATAACATGACATGGATCTAGGTACACAGCTATATTTTTTGGGTACAAGTACCCCAGGACTCAATGAAAGGAAACTAACACATATGACTGACTTGATCGTAAGAGTAGAGTCCACAATTTACCATATCATAAGTAGGCGATTTCATACTAAGCATAGATCTCAACATCTTATACATGGAAGGGAAATTCATACAACATGTATATACTTGTATAGCTTCAATATCATGGTCCATCCATATCACGATAACAACTCATACCACTCACACGGAATTCATGGGAAATCGTAAAGCATAGAGCATGGACTTGTCATTTAAGTACTATTAAATCATGCGACATGAATTCTCTCATCTAGGCATATTATCAAACACTTCGCATGCATTCTTTAAGCTTAAATATGTTCATGAATTTCACCATATTAATCCACATAAAGATCATGGGTTTCAACTAACAAACACATATACTTCATGAAATCACCTTTAGATATCATCTTGAAACTTAAACAACAATCATCAACATGTACATGCTCATATCACAACAAGACAATCAAAAAATAATTAAAACATGGTTCTTGAGCTCTGTGAATGAAATGGATCCATAGATGAACACTAAGCATACCTGGCTCAAGGTTCTTGATGTTTTTAAACTTGACGGATTTGAAATTCTTTGATTTTTGAAGAAGATTGGGTCTTGTTCTTGGATATTAAAGTTAGAGAGAAACCCTAGTTTTTGTTTGTGAAATAATAATTAGGAAAATTGCTGAATTCAGACTCATCTGAATATATATAGGCAAGTGATAAGTGAAAAAAAATACCCCTGTTAAAACAGCCTGGAAGTAAACTGAACATGGTGTGTGACGACCCGACTGATGGTCCATTAGGAACTTGATGGTCCATCATTTCGACCGTCATACGTGGACCAGAAATGGAGTTCACTGGATAAGAGTTAACGGCCTGTATGACGGTCCATAAAAAATCTAATGGTTTTTCAACTCGTCCGTCAATCCTTATCCAAAATAGAAATCTCAAAAATACCACAGGCACAAAAATAGATTTGTATTTCAAAGAAAGTACTTGAATTCTTGAAATGACTTCTATCTAGAATAAGCATGGGTATTACAATATCTCCCCCTTGAGAATATTCGTCCTCGAATGAGATTGACTAAGAGGGAAAATAATAAATGAACATGAACTAAACATGAGTGACTGAGACATGACTCATGACTGACATGCTAACTATACTAAACTTATGCACATCTGATGCATAGCTAACTTAGTGTTTTGATAAACTGTGTTTCTCAAGACGAGAATGCATAGCTGATGCATGATTTTATAACTAAACTGATTCATGAATGCATGACAGAGTATGAAATGGTAGTAGATACCACGTTTATAACGGGAACATGAATATGAAACTGCATAATCTTAAGGCAAACTATTACCTTAAGCTTGATTTGAATCGGCAGAGAAGAGGTAAGGATACTTGGTACGTATATCTACTTCTTCTTCCCAAGTAGCTCCCTCGACGTACTGCTTTCGCCAAAGAACCTTAACTAGAGGGACCTCTTTGTTCCTCAATCGACGAGTCTGATAGTTTAAGATTTTGGCTAGGATCTCTTCATAAGAGAGACTATTTTGAACATCAATGCTCTAAATAGGGACTACAGCTGCTAGTTCACCTACGCACTTCTTGAGCAAGGATACATGGAAGACCGAATAAACTGAGGCTAAATCTAATGGTAATTTGAGCTTATAAGCCACCTCCTGCCATAGAGAGCTTCGATTGAAGCCATTTTAATACTGAAATGATAGCTATTATTGTATGCAAAGTCAATCAAAGACAAGTGGTTATCCCAACTTCCCTTGAAATCAATTGCACATGCCCTTAGCATATCTTTAAGAGTCTGAAGGCTGTACTGAGATAGACTTGGGTACCAATACCCTTTTTGGAATGCATTCCAGAAGTGAAAGGTGAACTGGGTTCCTCTATCTGAATAATAGATAATGGAAAACCGTGTAATCTGACCAACTCCCTGATATAGAGTTTGGTCATTCTGTCTATAATAACCCAAACTAAATTGTGTTGATGAAGAGTTTGAGGCAAACCCATCACGAAGTCCATGTTCACTTCTTCCCACATCCAAGTAGGAATGGTGAACTCCTGTATGGGTCCACTAGGCTTCTGATGCTCTATCTTAACTTGCTGACATGTAGAGCACTTAGCCACAAACTCTACAACATCTCTCTTCATCCCACTCCAAAAATAAATTTCCCAAAGGTCGCAGTACATCTTAGTAGCCCCTAGATGAATAGAGTATCGCACACCATGTGCTTCTGCAAGAATCCGCTGCTTTAATTCATCTACACCTAGAATTCACAGAAGACTCTGACAATGAAGATCCCCATCTCCCCCTTGGGAGAAAACCTCTACTCTCTGATTCTGACCTAACTCTTTTAGCTTGACAAGGCTAGGATCCCTATCTTGCTTTTCTTTCACCTCAAAAACTAGAGATGACTTTAAACTACTCTAAACACATACACCACCCTTTGAAGAATGAACTAAGCGAATACCTAGTCTGGCGAGTTGATGGATTTCCTAATATATCTTATTCTTGTTGTCCCTAACGTGAGAAATACTACCCATAGAGAGTCTACTGAAAGCGTCAGCCACAATGTTGGCCATACTCGGATGGTAAAGGACACTCATGTCATAATTTTTTAAAAGCTCTAACCACCTTCTCTGACGAAGATTGAGATTTTTTTGAGAAAAGACATACTAGAGACTCTTATGATCCATGAAGGCATCTACATGAACTCCGTATAGATAATGCCTCCAAATCGTTAAGGCAAATACTATGACTGCTAACTCAAGATCATGAGTAGGATAATTCTTCTCATGGGGCTTTAACTGTTTGGAGGTATAGTCTATGACCTTACTATGCTGCATGAGGACATAACCTAAACCCACTCTGGAAGAATCACAATATACCACAAATCCATCTGAACCATCTAGAAGAGCTATAATTGAAGTTGAGGTGAGTCGAGTCTTCAACTCTTGAAAACTCATCTCACAAGGATCTGACCACTGAAACTTGAACTTTTTTTGAGTCAATCTGTATATGGGGAATGAAATAGAATAAAATCCCTTGAAAAACTATCTATAATAGCCAGCCGATCCTAAGAAACTCCTGATATCTAATGGAGAGATAGGGCAAGGCCAATTTCTTACTGCTTTGGTCTTCTGAGGATCTACTCTAATGCCATCACCAAAAATAATATGGCTAAGGAATGCTACTGATCTTAGCCAAAACTCGCACTTACTGAATTTGGTGAATAGCTGGTGATCTCTGAGAGTCTGAAGAACAATCCTGAGATGGTCTGAATGATCATAGTCTGTATGGGAATAAACCAAGATATCATCTATGAAGACTATGACAAACATGTCCAAGTACTGCTTGAACACATGGTTCATCAAGTCTATGAAAGTGGTTGGGGCATTGGTAAAATCAAAGCACATAACTAGAAACTCAATGTGGCCTTACCGAGTACAGAAAGTTGTCTTTAGGATGTCACATTCTCTAAATCTGAGCTGATGGTAGCCTGATCTGAGGTCTATTTTGGAGAAATAACTGGCACCCTGAAGTTGGTCAAACAAGTCATCTATTCTGGAAAGAGGATACTTGTTCTTGATCGTAACTTTGTTGAGCTGGCGGTAATCGATACACATCCTAAGAGAACCATCTTTATTGCTCACGAATAAGACTAGTGCACCCTATGGGGATGTACTGGACCTGATGAATCCCTTATCTAAGAGATCCTTCAACTAATCTTTCAGTTCCTTTAGTTCTGTTGGTTCTATTCTGTATGGCGGAATAGAAATAGGTTAAGTATCTGGAAGAAGATTAATGCCGAAGTCTATTTCCCTTTTAGGAGAAATGCCTGGAAGATATTCGGGAAACACGGTTGAATACTCATTTACAATTGGGACTGATTCAAGACTAGGAGATTCAAAATTGTAATATTTAATATGCATGAGATGATACACATACCCCTTAGAAATCATTTTCCTTACCCGCAAGTAGGAAATAAGCTGACCCCTGAAAGATGAAATACTACCCTTCCACTCTAGGATGGGCTCATTCGGGAACTAAAACTGAACTACCCTGGTTCTACAGTCGACTATGGCATAGAAGGATAAAGCCAATCCCTACCGAGAATGACATTAAAATCAGTTATCTCTAACTCGACTAAATCTGCTGACATGGCTTTTTGAAATATCATAACTGGGCAGTGCCTGTATACCCACTGAGCTATGATGGTCTTACCCACTAGGGTAGAGACTGAAAAGGGCTCTGCTAAAATTTTGGGACTAATTTTGAAATTGCCTGCTATATAAGGAGTAACAAAAGATAAGGATACACCTGGATCTAGCAAAGCATAAACATGAACATGGAAAATCTGTAACATACCAGTAACGACATCAGGAGAATTTTCCTGATCCTTTCGAGTTTGAAGAGCATAGAGTCTGTTTGGGCGTTACCCACTAGTAGCACTAGAAGTGATACTCTACTGATTTGGGCGACCGGATTGGCCTGTGGAACGATTCTGCTGACCCTATAGACCTGGCTGCGGACACTCTCTAGTCCTGTGGACTGGCTTGCCACAACCGAAACAAACATCGCTACTAGCTCTATAGGTACCCTTGTGGTTCTTACTACAAGTCTGACACAGGGGATTAGTTTGAGCACTGCTGATACTGCCCTGAGACTTAAAGCCTCGTGCTCGATCTCTATTGCCTTCTCTGAATTTTGGCACTGGGGCACTGGCGGAGGAAGGAGCTGGAATGGCTGGCTTAGGACAAAACTATGAACGGCTTCCTTCTTCTGATTTTGGTTGAGCAAAATTGAAACTGTCTAACCTTGCTTTCTTGTTCTGTCTCACCCTAGTCCTAATCTTCTGCTCCTCTATTTTTTGAGCATGAGTCATGAGTCTGGCTAAAGTCATATCACTGTTCAGCACCGCAGACCTACACTCATTTACCACGCTATCATTCACCCCTGACATGAACTTACTCATCTTAGCCCTGTTGGTTGCAACCACATGAAGGGAATATCTGGCTAGTTGATTAAATCTGAGATAATACTCCTTAACCATCATATTTCCCTACCTGAGGTTGATGAACTCTAGAATTTTTGCCTCCCTCAGATCTTGGGGAAAGAATCTATCTAAGAAAGTCGCGACAAATTCCTCGCACTCTATAGGACCTGCATCCTCTAACCTCTCGAACTTCCACTATTTGTACCAAGTGTGAGCAATATCCTGTAACTGTTATGCGGCTAACTCGGCACTCTGATAAGAAGTAACTCCCATGATGTCTATGACCTTCTGGACTTGGTCAATGAATTCCTGAGGGTCTTCACTAGACTTAGACCCAAAGAAAGATGGAGGGTTCATTCGGGTAAAGTCCCACATCCTAGCTATTGTGGAGTTGGCCGCTGGGTTGGCCAGAATAACTGGTGGCCATTCATTTTAGGCAGCGGCAGACTGATCAAGTGTGGTGAATGTGGCTCTAAACTTTGCATGAGAAACATGTTCGCCCAAAGGATCTTCGGGCTGAGGAACTGGCGAGTTTCTTCTCTTTGAAGGGACATTCTGAAATAAAAGAAGAACGAATTAGACTGAGATTTTAACTTGAGATTATGATCACTAGAATGATATGAATACCAAAAGAAGGAAAACTGTTCCTAAAACATCTTATAGCCTCTTGCACATAAATGTGGAGCGCAACACACCCATGCACAAGACTCTACTAGATGTAGATTTTAGACTTCCTAGGACTCTATTGAACCTTAGGATCTGATACCAAGTTTGTAACGCCCCAATTTTCTAAACCGAAGTGCTACACGGTGCTTATGACCCCGAACGACCACAATCTAACCCATGATTGATATCTGTACCTGTATACTACAATATAATACATAATAATGCGGATAACATGAACAATAGGCCATAAGGTTCAACTACATAGAATATCTGACAAATCATAACATCCATATAGGATAACAAATACCCAAAACAACTGAAATTTGAATAAAATTTGAGCTAAATCTGAAAGCCTCTAAATACTATCTGAATAAGGAGTTGAAAAAACATGTCTCCAACTAACTCTGTCTAGCAAAACCGAACTGAAATAATAAATAAAATAAATAATATCATCCTCGAATGGATGAGGACTCATTGCAACTCTACGACTGGAATGCTACTACTACTGCTGATCTGGAGCTCATATCTGTGAACCTATGGTGTAACGTAAAAAAAGCACCATAGAGAAAATGCATCAGTATAACTAGGAGTACTGAGTATACAAGTGAAGTAGGCTAAATGCAAAAAAGGTTTACATGCATGAACAGTGCTAACTAACTGACTGATATGAACGTAAGAGTGCAAACATGCATACGTAGTAATTGAGATCGTGATTACATGATATCTAGATCTGGACACTAATACATGATCTACTGATATCTAGCATGACAAATACTAAAATTCTGATAACATAGATGACTGTGTCAGACATTCCTGAATCTAATGGAACTATCTGTGTTCCATTCTGTGACTGAATTGACTATATCTGACAGTCCTGATATACTAAAATATGAAGAACAATCTGAGTTCTTTTACTAAGACTAGGACTAAAACTATGAGAGGTAGTTGTTTGACCGACATGACCCAATAATGCATATAGCTAAGTTGGGGTCCAATCTCTGCCCCGACTAGAAGGGTGTCAATACTGCGCCACTAGTAAGGACAACTGTGAGTGACCCTTAGCTGGCAGGTACTCAAAATGAGAATGGTAGGAACCCTAAACTAACGGATTAAGCCGCCTTATCAACCCTAATTTGAGAGGTTAAGATGTCTCAACCTACACTGGCTACATAGTTATGGAACACAAGGATGATTACTAAGAATCACACCCTAAATTGACAGGTGAGTTCCCATCCTTGGGTTCACTCGGTGCTAACTTCTACTCCCATCTGAAGAGATTGAACGTGATTTAACTGACGGTACATGGAATGAGTAACTAACTTCTGTTGATTGACGTATTAGTGCTACTATTTGAGAATTAACTAAGATCATGAGATTTCTGAGGTTTCCTGAGTCACATGCCCAACTGAGTTCTATAGATCATGGCTTGACTGAGATTATCATGATAACATGACATGAATCTAGGTACACAGCTATACTTTTTGGGTACAAGTACCCCCAGGACTCAATGCAAAGAAACTGACACATATGACTGACTTGATCATAAGACTAGAGTTCACAATTTACCATATCATGAGTAGGAGATTTCACACTAAGCATAGTTCTCAACATCTTATACATGGAAGGAAAATTCATACAACATGTATATACTTGCATAGCTTCAATATCATGGTCAATCCATATCACCACAACAACGCATATCACTCACATCGAATTCATGGGAAATCATAAAGCATAGAGTATGGACTTGTCATTTAAGCACTATTAAATCATGGGACATGAATTCTATCAACTAGGCATATTATCAAACACTTTGCATGCATTCTTTTAGCTTAAGTGTGTTCATGAATTTTACCATATTAAGCCACATAAGGATCATGGGTTTCAACTAAAAACCACATATACTTCATGAAATCATCTTTAGATATCATCTTGAAACTTAAACAACAATCATCAACATGTACATACTCATATCACAACAAGACAATCACAAAATAATAAAAACATGGTTCTTGAGCTCTATGAGCGAAATGGATCCATAGATGAACACTACACAAACCTGACTCAAGGTTCTTGATGTTTTTAAACTTGAAGGATTTGAAGTTCTTTGACTTTTGAAAAAGATTGGGTCTTGTTCTTGGAGATTAAAGTTAGAGAAAAACCCTAATTTTTGTTTGTGAAATAATAATGAGCAAAATGTCTGAATTCGAACTCATCTGGGTATATATAGGCAAGTGATAAGTGACCGAAATACCCCTATTAAAATGGCCTGGAAGTAAACTGAACGTGGCTTGTGACAACCCAACTGACGATCCGTCAGGAACTTGAAGGTTCGTCATTTCGATCGTCATACATGGACCAAAAATAGGGTTCACTGGATAAGAGTTAAAGTCCTGGATGACGGTCCGTCAAAAATCTGATGGTCCATCAACTCGTCTGTCAACCCTTATCTAGAATGTGGCCCTAATGCCTTGGCTGTGACGGTCAAAGTGGCGGTCCGTCACTTGTTTGGCGGTCTGTCAACTTGGATGTCGCACCTGGGCGTTTCGGTCAGTTCTGAGTAAAACATCCATAACTTCCTCGTCTGGGGTTGGATTTGGACGAAATTGGTATCGTTAGAAAGCTAACTCAATTTTTCACGTGATAGAAAGTAGAAAGCTCAAAAATACCACGGGTACAAAAATAGATTTGTATTTCAAAGCAAGTACTAGCATCCTTGAGATGATTTCTAGCTAGGAATAAGCACGGGTATTACAATTATTTTTTTCTCTTTTGAGATAGATTAAAAATTATTCAATTCAAAAGAGATATTAATAATGAAAGCCCGATACATTAACGTTTTACAAGAGATAAAATGTTTATTAATCTCTATAACACAAAATTTACAAGAGAAATAAAATGGATATATATCTATTATTTGGTTACAAACTGAAATTAAATTCTAATAAAAAATACATATGCAATGCATTGTTTCATTAATGTCTTATCTCTGCTATAAACAACTCTTAAATTGAAGTAAGTAGGTTGAACTAAGAAATGATTAATCTGAGAGATATGAACTTTAAATAAATTATCAACTATACATATCACACAAACAACCATTCATACTGAGCAGCTACATTCGATAGGAAAAATTTTCATGCAAACTATATGAGTGTTGTCATATAATTCACCCCATAAATAAAACAGAATCAATTCAAATAGAGAGTAATTGTCAAATTTAAGTCAATTAACTATTTTATTTCATAAATCTCTGTTCTGTTGAACAAACATGTAACTCAAATGAAAAGTTAATACAACTTATCAAGAATAAGATATCAAAAATAGGACAATAAACCATAATGAATCTATCTGATGGAGAAAGAAGATCAATGCCAACATGTGAACTTATTATTTACCATTTTATATATCAATGGAGGCCATGGAGATTGAATCCTACCACAATCATTATTTCATAAATTATCCAAAAACTAATCTATACAATCCCTAATGGTCAAAAAAGTACTACTCATAACATAACTATATGTATGTCTATTGAACCATTTCTGATGAATCTACCCAATTCAGGTCATCGGAGTTCATCAAAATTCAAAATTTTAGAATCATGACCAATCGATAGTAGTCGATAGGAGGTCAGTGGATAGTCAATTTTAGGTGTATTTGTTCATATCACATATCATACTTATTAATCATAATTTATGATATCAGAAATCAATTACGTAATTCTCATGAAATAGCAGTTATAGTGACCCAACGTGTGAAACTCAAATGGAGAGTTAAGTGATATTATTGCCTACTAGCTACTATACTACGTGAGCTTATGACAAATTTATTCAATATGAAAAAGACCTAGAGTCGACACATAAACTTATAATATCTCATTCACTACATGAATTAATTTTGATCATCACTTTACGTGTCTGTTTTAAAATTTCAAAATTGATCAAATATGTAGAAATTTCAGTTAGTGATTTAATACATGTTATCAATTACTAGAAATTTATCTAATGAGCTTCTAGTAAATTTATTCGATATGTAGGAAGACTTAAAATCAATACATAAATTTATTATCTCGCTTATAATTAAGCATGGAGACTAAAGAAATTAGTTCTCATTATAACTTGATCACAAACAATTTATATATGATACATTAAAAAATCATGGCCTTAATTAAGTAGGCCACTTGGAGAAAGCTCTTTGTTAGTCATAGTTCTCAATCCATGCATAATATAATTTCATATGAAAATAAAATAAGAATATTCAATATTTTCAAATAAATAGTAAAAATTATTTATTAATAATAAATTCAATTCAAATAATATAAAATGCATCTGAATAAATTAAAGTAACATATCATTGAATATATGATTCACACCACACCACACACAGACACACATATTTATATATTCATGAAAGTCAAATTTCAATAGAAAAAGAACTATCCACGTAATATACATATATGATGACAAATTTATTCACTTTAATATATTAAAATTAAATCTAATTCAGATAGAGAGTATGCTTATTAATTTAAGCTAAGTGATTATAATCATTATTATCTCTAGTTATTGATCCAACATGTAATTCCGACAGAAGATTAATATAAATTATCAATAACTAGCGATTACACATAATAATAATTCATAATAAATTTATCAAATATGAAAGAAGACCTAAAGTCAACACGTAACTTTATTATTTTACAAGAATTTAGTCATGAAAACTATAATGAACAATCTATATCACCATTAAATCATAAACGATATATTTTCCTGAGAATTAATTTTGAGAGAATGAAATTTTTTTCAAAACACCATTTAAGCAATTTTAATGGCCAAAAAATAACGTGATTCGTTGCATTGTAGTGAGTATTTCTTATTAGATAATTTTCGATGAACCTATCGAATTTAAAATCATTCAAAGTTTGTAAAAATTTTAATTGTTAAATCTATGACCCAATGAAAAAATCAACCAATTCGAGCAATTTAAGAAAAGAGAATATGACCTATATTCTTATCACAATCTAATTATATTTCAAATTTAATCTATAAAAGACAAATATCGAGAACAGATTTCTCATACTTGAATCAAAATTTAAACCAACAAATCGTCTTAAATCAATCGAAACGATCTTCAAATAACGAAAAACTGCACCATTCATGAAAAAACAGTGAATATCGCTCGCCGGATTATTTCGATAGGTCCATCAAATTTCAAGTCATTGGAGATCATTATAACCATTATAGGCATGGTTAAGGATATAAAAAATTATTTATACTTTCATTCTTTTTTTACAGTTATCTCGTGAGAACAAGGTATACATTGTATTCTTCTTAAGTAAGACACAATACTCTCACAATAAATTATCCTCTTGATCAATACATCTTAGAATCCAAAATATTATATTTTTTTCTTTTGACAGAAAACCTCATTTCTTCTCATGAATTAATTACATATTACTAGTATCTAAAATGTACATCTTTTATTAATAGATAAAATGCAATCACTAGTGTATACGTATCAAGGATAATTTATACATTATACATTGAGCATATACTAATGACTCAAATAAATAAATTATTTTCATAAACCTTATTTATTAATCATAATTCTCAATTCATGTATTGATATAACTTCGCATGTATAAAGCCATAAAATTTTTCAATGATTCCAAATAAATCAATTTAAAGATTTTATTTATTAATCATAAATTCTTAACCTATATAATATTTTATTCATGTGAACAGATAATAACCGTATTTCAAGACATAATACCATATGATTCGAACCCGTTATTACTTTTAAACAACAGGGCCAGAATCCAGAATAGTATAGAAATTATTTTCTTCTGTGTGTCAAGAACATGAATAATGTAATAGGCAATTTGAGACCAACCTATTAAAATTGAAGGTAAACCAATTGTCAACAATTTCTTATTCACATAGAAGTTGAAACCTGGAACCATTCACAATTAATAGGTTTGAATTAGCTACACTTCAGCAAATTCTACAACACACTTTGTGACTAAATTATAAAAAAAAATTCAAATCACATAAAATCAAACAACTTTCTTCCACCGTCGAAAACAACAAATTTTATTAGGTAAAGCCAAATATCATCCTTTTCGTTTAATAATTCACTCCCCTCTACCCCTTATGATTATACTTATTTATAATTAACTCATAGGTGGCCATGAATAAAGAGACAGAATTGGTATTAGATATTTAATTTTGACATGATAATGTTGTGTTAGGCCAGACAATTTAATTCTTGCCACTATCACTTTTTAACAAGGATATTATACATTAAACATAATTTCAACAAAATTATCAATCACGAAAGGCATGTATATAAAAACACACACACATATATATACTTACAAGTGGCCATGAATTCCTAATTGGACACATAATTAGATATTTAATTTTGATAAGATAATGTTGTGTTGGACCACACAATTCAATTCTTGCCACTATTATGTTTTAACAAGGATATTATAATTTCAATAAACTTACCAATCACGAAGGGCATGTATATAAATACACACACACACATATATATATCATCTTGGTTATCTATTAGATGTAAGAATAATTATAATATTAATTATTGAAAAACAGGCATATGCAATAGTAGCAAATAAGTAGGATCACTTGTATGTATATACACAGCACATAATCATAGATTTTAATCAAAAAAAAATCTATACTTATCTATTGAAGTGTGACCACGAACATGAATCTCAACTTCAAACATGAGCAAGATCTGTCCATGCAATCATCTTCCAGATTCATGGTCTTCTGTTGTGTGGCCCAAATATTATCGAAATAAGAATTTTTTTGTGGGCTAATTTCTCATGGAAATGGAATAAGACCACCTTAGGCTCAAGTTTCAGAGTTTTAAATCCTTTTTCAAATCTACTAGGTCTTTCTTTTATACTAAAAAATAAATTTTATTTAATTTTTAATTATTCAATCACAGTAGGGACGACATACTTAATTAGTGAGACTTTCAATTATGATATTAATTCTCAAAATAAACTAACCTACAAAAATAAATTATAAATTATTGCACTAAAAATTCGTAATTGTACTCCTTGGTATAGTTTCAAAACTATTCATTATAATTTATTTAATTTTTCATGTTAAGATTACACCAATCAACCAAATTAATTTTCTGACTATGTAATTAATGGATTTATTTAATTCTTTTGTCACGATACAAATCATGGATCGTGTAGGTACCGACCCAACTCTATCCAATATAGAAGAATCCTTACTTGCCAATCATTCAATTATTGCAGAGGACATTATTAAACCTTAAACATAAATAAATTCATGAATAAATAACCTTTCTTTTTCAATAACAGAACTTTATTACCAAAAGATACATTGTGGAATTCTATTAAACAACTTTTCAAAATCTAGTTTAAACCAGTACAAGAGCACTAAACAAATGAAAAGCTGATCCAAGATACAATATTCATGTATGAGTAGAATAACTAGAGTTACTGAAGAATAATACCGTTGTAGCTATAGAAACTTCAATTAACCTACAACATAGCTATATCCCTGAATGAAAATATAGTAAGTGTAGTATCAGTATAATTGCATATATTGATATGTATCATCAATCGAATAAAGTTAGAAATATACAAAAACATATAGCAAACAAGGAAAGATCATGACAAGCATACAAGTTAATATATGAACATACTTAACTTACTTCAATTTTTTACCTTGCCACATTTCTTCTATTTAAGCAATATTTCTTTACCCTTAGTCTAACACATAATTCTTATGCACTTGCCTTATTACAACAACTTCATACACTTCTCTTTTTCTTTTATCAAATCCTCTTTCATGACAATCCTCGCTCTTTTTAATATTACCATTTAATATCGAGATTGCTATAATCAAGACAGTCAATAACATCAACAACTTTACAAGGAAGAGCACTACAATATACATCTCATACATAACTATATATATAGGGAAATAATATCACACATAATCTAGGATGTACCTTAAAATATTCACACTTCCTACAATGCAGAATCATCATCATCAACATAATCGGTCCACTTCAGAAACCATAGTATCTCATTAAATAATTGATCCATATTAGGAACCATGATATATCATCAATATAACTCGATCCACTCAAAAAATCATCAACAACATGTAAATATAAATGTGCATTCAAATGCATATAATGAATATATGTATGCAAGATGTAAAATTTTTCTTTCCCTTCTCAACTCATCAACAATATCATATCATACATGTGTGTTACCCAATTCATCATCACAACATATCATATCCGCACCAGTTTGGTATTTGATCCATCATCACAACATATTATATATGTATCAGCGTGGTACTCGATCTATTGTCACAACATATTATATTTGTATTGACGTAATTCTGATCCATCATCACAACATATCATATATGTACTGGCATGGTACCTGACTCAACATCATAGTATATTATATTTGTACGATCAATATAAATACAAAATGTAGTCAATAATTATAATTAATTTCTAAAGGTAAATCACGCACACCCAATCCAAATTAAATGCAACCAACAACCATCAAAATATAACTTATAATAAATGACAACCAAGTAAATACAGTTAATAATCACAAGTTTTATCATTCCATGTACAATAAATATCCACTAACAGAGGAAATCACAAGTATGCTTGAAGACCATTTCATCACTTATACAATCGAGCATTATTGAATCTAATTTATCAATCACAACGGGTCCAAATACCAATCAGTCGAGTATCACATTAGAAGTTCACATTCTACAAAGTTTAATATCTACATTCTAAATCTTCATCCTTTTTCATTCACCAATATAACTCTCTTGTATTTCTATTAAAATACGTAAATTTAGTTAATAACTAGTAACCCTTATACTCAATTCATCAAAAATTTCAAGAAAATATCTTCTTTAGCCAGTTACACAACTACTCATTTCTATTCAAACAGGAAAGAAAAACCTAACAAGTAATGAAAACAGCAAGACGGGACTTCTAAAATAAAGTCGGGCCAACACAAAATATAAATAAGGCAGAAGTCTGAAAGAAATGGTATAAACCACCACAAATCTCCAAAATGTGATGTAATAATGTAAGAGCATCTAAGTACAATATTTGAACTAAAATACAAAATCTATCTCTAATCCAAAAGAAAGATAAGATGAGATTTGTAATCCACCATGAACTCAAGAAAGATACAGTACCTTGAATCTGATCAAACTCTACCTGAAACCTCAATCGCCACGTACAGTATGCTAACTATGATCTACACTAAAAGAACACATTAGGGGTGAGTACGATCCACTTGTACTCAGTAGGTATCATAGGCCAATTGAAAAAAGCAAAAATTAAGATAAGTAAAAGAACTATGAGCACCTCACCTGCAAGTAGAAATGTCCCAAATGGTAGCTCACACCGTCCTCCCTAATAGTTCTAATATATACACAGAAATAAAAGCAACACAAATATACACAAACAATATAATGAAACTAAACACAAGTCAAGAAAAACTAAATAAATCATGAAAGATGCATATGCAATGCAATGAGGATGGTATGAATGGTGAAAGTACCACATGACTTTATGTATACACCTACCGAGCTTACAGCTATCAAAGTAGGACCTATTAGGGGTTCGCAACCCATTTACTATATCTCATATCTCAAATCTTAACTCTCTCTCTGACTCCTATTTACGGAGAGATATTTTTTTATATAAAAATGTCTCATTTTGTTTCAAAAGAAGTGTTTCTCAATAGTAACAATACCTAATGAATATATATGTATAGAATGAGGATGTAATACTCACAATAAAATTAGTATGAAGATATTCAAACCGTCCAACACCTATATAAGTGAGCCAAGAAATCAACTCAATACATCCACAATTCATGATTATTTACTCTAATTAGGCACCATAAAGAAAATACACATGTAAGACATCATTAGTATCATATCAACCTTTAATTCGGACATTTCTATCATGATAAAGGCAATCAATGCTCAATAAGTCCAATAAATAACAATTCAAGCACCCACATAAGAATTATATCTAAAATAAAGGCATGTAAATGCACAGATAGGCCAATGATGTCAAATAAAATCCCACACAAGCAATACAAAATATCATATATTACAAGTCAAGAATAATAGAATATAAACTCACACAGGCACACATCAGTAATATAGTCTCAAAATATAAATTCCACAGTAATTTTTTCCAACGCATAGCATGCTTTACTTATTAATTAACTATCCATCTCAATCTGAAGAAATTAAGCCATAACTTACCTCAAGACGATGAAAGTCAAGCCTAAAGTGCCTCAATACGAAACTTTCCCATTTTGAACATCTTTGCAATCAACTATGACACTCAAATATAACATCTACACGTTAAAAGAAAGATAATAATACCCATATAGACCATATTTTAGTTGGGTCCAAAATGAGTTTGAAGAATAAAATAGTAAAACTAGAATTTTATTTTAGAAACATATTTTCTAAGGTCAAAGAATTCTACAATTAAAAACCTACGGGAAAACGAGTTATAAAAAGAGGTTTAAATCAAAGAAAAATTATTTTTAAACCTTTCAAAAATCATTATAATCCCAATTCAAAACCAAGATTAAAGAGTGATTTAATGATATAAATCAATGAAAAGTATTGGAATTAAGGTTCTGAAGCTTATCCAAGCATAAATAGTGGTGAAACCCCTATTAATCACCCAAACCCAAAGTACGAAGTCCAAAAATAGTGAAAAATTCATGAAAAGAGGTTTATTAACCAACGATGGCTGCTTAACCGACTATTTGACTGCTAAAGCGACCATCGGTTAAGCGACTTGTTGTCGCTAAAATGTCTAAGCCACTAGGCTAGCCATTGGTTAAGTGGTCAAGTGTTACTAAATCAGTTGCCTCTTAAGAAACCTCTTTCTTCTAATGAGGCCCCTGCTTAAGTTGTTGCACTAGATATAAAGAAGTGTTAATTTTGGTGTAAGCCAATGATGCTCCGACCAGATCCTCAAAATTCATTTGGGACCCGACAAAACAAACTATATGTGTTACCTGGCCATTTTTTATGTTTCAGACTCAATGGAAATGTCGATTTTTGAATAAAAAGATAGTTTTCAATAAATTAACCCCCAGGGCCACTTTTTGGCAATTTTTCAAATAAAGGGTTAAAATACAAAGTAATATTTCGAACCCAAATCAGCCCTAATACTAACCCAAATTCGATATTTCTAACAGAATAAAACTGCTCATATTGCCATCCGTCACTGAAAACAACAAATAGTGACTGAAGTCCACTATATGGCTTTTAAAGCCTTTAAAAACTACAAACCCACTAAAATCATTCTCGATCACATCGAGAATCATGCCAACAATCCCCACACTCCAAAATCAACATGTAGCAACTATGGAGAAGGAAAAAAATGATCAAAACACATATAATTAATATTTCAACAAATCAAGTCATTAGAACATCCAGCACTAAAACTCCAGTTTGTTCTCAAACTAAAACGAAAGGAAATACTTGGATTCGTTAAGAGTTGAGAGTGACTATTATACATGTCAGACTCAATCTCCCTAGTACATTCCTCTAAAGGATGGTACCTCCTTTAAACTTTAGGAATATATCTAGAATGCTATCGTCTAACATCTCTAGCAAAAATAGAAACTGGCTCCTCAACAAAGGTCAACTTATCATCTAACTGAATCAAATCGCAACAAAAAACATGAGACTCATCTTAATATAGTGCCAAAGTGTAGATATATGAAAAACTGGATGAATAGATGAAAAGTCTGTACCGTAAGGCCAACACATAAGCAACTTCCCCTACTGTTCGGAGAATCTCAAAAGGTCCGACAAATGTTGGGATAAGCTTGCCCCTCTTCCTAAACCTCCTCATGCCCTTAACGGGCAATATATGATGGAAGACTTGATAACTAATCCCAAACTCTAAGGCACGAAGCCTACGAGCTATATAACTCTTTTGCCTACTCTAGGCTGCTCGAAGCCTATCCTAAATCATTTGAACCCTGTCTAAAGATTCGTGAAGCAAGTCAACACCATGGGGTCAAAGCTTTAACGTCTTAAACCAACCAATAGAAGATTGAAAATTCCTCAAAAGGTGCCATCTCAATACTCGGATGATTGTTATTATTATAATTAAACTCTGCTAAGGCTAATCGTTTCTCCTACTGTCCTTTGAAGTATTTAACACATGTGCATAGCATATCCTCCAAAACGTGAATAGTCCGCTCCAACTGACCATTGGTCTTATGTGGAACGATGTTCTAAGGTTAACCTGAGCACCCCAACTCTTCCTAGAAAGTCCACCAGAAGCTTGAAGTGAAAACTAAGACTCTATCTAAAATAATAGACATGGGTATCCCATGAAGAGGAACTATTTCTTGAACCTATATACGGGTCAACCTTTTGACATTGAGGGAAATCTGAATAGGTATGAAATGGGTTATTTTGGTCAATCGATCCACAATGACCCAAATATTTTAAGAATCACGAGAAGTATAAGGCTACCCACTCACAAAGCCCACAGTGATCCACTCATATTTCTACTCAGGAATATGTAATCCCTAAAGTAAACCACCCTATCTCTAATGCTCATCCTTCACCTGCTATAGCACAAGAAATAAGGTATGAAGTCTACTTCATTTTTCTTTATAACACCCCACCAATAAAGCCTCTTTAAATTATGATACATCTAGGTCACCGCTAGATGGATAGAATATTGGAATAATGTTCCTCCTCTATAACCAATCTCACTCATCCACCAACTCAAGGCATAGAAACTTGGCCTCCTATCCTCAAAATACCATTAGAATCAAGAAATACTATCTTAGTCTCACTACTCAATACCTTATCTCAAATCACCCTCAAACTATCATCATCAAATTGGTGAGCTCAAATCTGCTCCATCAAGGAAGATCTAGCATCAACAAATGTTAAAACACATTCGGGGGTAGAAAATCAAGCCTAATTATTTGGTTAGCTAAAGATTGATCCTCCAAGGATGAAAGTCACTCCTAGGTCAAGAGATGATCTAAACTCCCCATAATAGTTGAGTTCTAACTCAAGGCATCCGCAACCATATTATCCTTGCTCGAATAATACAAAATAGTGAGGTCATAATCCTTAAGCAACTTAAACCAACACTGCTGCCTCATATTAGGATCTTGTTGACTAAATAACTGAAGGCTATGATAGTTCGAGAAAATCTCACAAGGAACTCCATATGAGTAATGACGCCACAACTTCAGCACAAGCACAATTACTAGCATCTCCAATTCATAGGTTGAGTAATTTCCCTCATGAGGCTTCAACTAACGAGAGGAATAAACAATCACCTTACCCTACCCACTGCATCCAAACCAACACCAGAAGTATCACAAGACAATAAAATCCATACCCTCCTTAGGCAAACTCAAAATAGGAAAACAAGTCAATAACTCTTTGAGGTTTTGGAAGCTCTTGTAACACGCATCCGACAACTCATATTTTTTTAGTCAACTTGGTCAGGAGTTGCAATACATAAGAAACCCTATATAAAGTGCCAATAATATCCCACCAAACTAATAAAACTCTAAATCTCAAAAAGAAAAGTAGGTTTAGCCCAATCACAATCATCGTTATCTTAGCCTGATCAACCATAATACCATATTTGGTCACACATGACCTAAGAAAGAGATAGAAGCCAACCAAAGCTCGCACTTGGAAAACATGGAATATAACTTCTCATCATGCAACCTCTAAAGTCTAATACTCAAATGTTCACATAATCGGGCTCACTTTTGGAATAATATAAGATGTCATCTGTAAATACAATCAGAAAGGAGTTAAGATACAATTAAAATACCCATTTACCAGCTCCATTAATACTGCAGGGGTATTTTTCAATTTAAAAGAAATGACTACGAACTTATAATGACCATATCAAGTCTGAAAAGCCATCTTTGGAATATTCAAATATCTAATCTTCAACTACTGATACCCAACTCTCGAATCAATTTTGGAAATCACTGAAGCACCTTGAAGATGATAAAAAAGATCATGAATGAAAGGAAGAGTATACTTGTTCTTAACCAGCACTTTTCAACTGTCTATAATCAAAATACAAATGCATAGAACAATCTTTTTTCTTCACAAACAAGACTGGAGCACAATAGGAGATACGCTAGATCTAATAAACTTCCTACTTAAAAAATATTGTAATTTCTCCTTCAACTTAGCTGGGGCCACCCGATAAGGAAGAATGGAAATAGGCTTGGTGCTTGGCTATGCATCAATAATAAAATTGATATCACGATCTGGAGCCACACCAAGAAAATATGTAGGAAACAAATCAATGAACTCATAAACAACCTAAATAGAATTCAGAAGAGGCAGTGAGGCAACACTAGTATCTCAGAAAAAGCCAAATAAGACAAATACCCTCTCTTTACCATGTGATGAGCACGTAGAAAAAATATAACACCCTTTGAACCTAAATTAAGCATACCCTTCCAAACTAACCTCAACACATCTAGCGTAGCTAAGGTCACAATTTTGGCATAAAAGTACAAAATAGCATGATAGGGAGCTGATCAGTCCATACCCAGAATAATATCAAAATCAATCATAACTAGGATGATCAAGTCTATCTAAGTCTAATAGCCCGCAAAGTTAACTACATAAGATCTATACACCCAATCCACTATTAAAAATCTTCTATGAGGATAGAAATATAAATAGGCCCGACAAAGGGATCACATTCAACCTTAAACCAAAAGCAAAATATATAGACCACAAGAGAATATAGACCTAGGGTCAAATAACACAAAAGCAAATCTATAGCGAATTGGGATGATACCTATAATAACTGCATCAAATGCCTCTGCCTCAAATTTCCCTAGTATAGCATAACGTTGACCACATCTACTTCCAGACTGAGTAATTCCATGACCAATTTCTCGAGCTCTAAATTAGTACCTCTAGCACTACTGGAACCACTCCTACCACTCTATAAACCACATCTCACTATAATAATAAAATTAGGGTAAAGATGAAGCTGAGAACCCTGTTAAATGGGTCCATACACACATTGAGGAAAATCTTTGGGAATATGGACAAACTCATCACGTATAAAACATACCATATGGCCTGACTCAATCTAATAAGCTATAAATGAACTAGAAAGGTTGCCCTAGCCTAAAGAACCGACCCTGGAGGCTCCACCTACATAACTGCATTCCTAGATACCAGAAGTTATAGAACCTTAAGGCCTGCCACTTAATCCTTTCAATGAATCCTGAACTTATCTACCATGATAACCATGGAAACCTTTACTAAAGAAATATCTACATTGTGAGGCATGTCTACTAAACTAACCCTGATGAAGTACTTTCTTGGTGCCTCCCTAAGTATTCTAATAATAGACTCAATTCTCTTGGCATGCTCAATAATACTCTAGAAATAATCTCCTTAAAAAACATTTGAGTTGCTACCAACTAATATGTACCATCTAACCCCTTTACATGCTTTTGAATCCTCTTAGACAATGTAGAGATGCTAGCTGCTGAATATTTTGGTTAGGTATGAAAATATGCCTTGTACTCGACAATAGACATGGAGCCCTACTCTAAATGATCAAACTCATCCCTCATATGATTTTCAAGCTATGTGGCACAAACCTCTTCAAGATAGCCTCAAAAAACTAATTCCAAGTCATAGTAGGCAAACCCAAAGACCTACAACTAGTAAGCGACCTCCACTGATCCCTAGACATATCTATCAACTAATAGGTAGTATAGGCATCTCCATCAGACTTAAGGGATCCAAGATTATGTAAATTTTCTACTTGTAATCAATTAAAAACTCGTAGGCACCCTTGCTAATAACTCTACAAAACTTGCGCGAACCAATATAAATAAACCTCTTAAATCTTTTATGATCAAAAGAAAAAACTGTTGTACCCAAAGCAACCGAAGAAATAGTAAGTTTTGTAGGAAAAGATTCCACACATGGGGTTGCCATATATTCTGGTTGTATCCCAGAAGTAGGAATGCCATAAGAAAATGTCAATACTGATGATGGAATGTCACTCAAAGCCTGAGGAATACCAGGTACACTAAAGGAAACATCCTCCAAATGACTCAAGAGATAAACTAAGATAACCTAAAGCACTAGGTATCAATTGAACTCTGTAGAACCTGATCTTGTCCCCCACCCTCTGTGAGATAATCATCCTCAGAATACATAACCTTAAGCTCAGAAGAGTCCTTCCTAACACATTCTCTGGTTGGGTTAGCTCATTAAGCATGTCCTCTACCGTGAACTCGACAATAAACTTAGCCTCATCCTCAAACTGACTCCCATATCGGGTGTTGGCTCAATATTTCTAGCCTTTTTAGACCTAGTCCTCACCATTTAGCATAAAAGAGTGGAATATAAGTTTAGCATATTAGGTATGAACAAATTGCATGACAAATAATCAAACTAGAGGAGTTTTTCTAAAGATATTATATATTCTCCTAAAGATAGATATGGGCATCTATGTACCGATCTATGAGACTCTACTAGATGTCCTGCTCATACATTTATGCAATCGGTGAACCTGACTGCTCTGATACCAATTTGTCATGACCCAAAAATGAGGTCATGATGACACTTATCGCAGCCTAAACTTGACAAGTAAGGAAATGGGCAAAAAGGAAAGAAAAACCCAACAAGTAATAAAAATAGCAAGATGAGACTTTTAGAATAAAGTCAAGACAATACAAAATTTTATAAAAGCAAAGGTCTAAAAGAAATGACATAAACCACCTAAAATCTGGTATCATAATGTAAAAGTATTTAAGTACAATATCTGAATTGAAATACAAAATCTATCTCTAATCCAAATTACAGACAAGTAAGAAATAGGATGAGATCTAAAGTCCACCCTAAACTCCAAAATGATCCGGTACCTTGAATCTAATCAAACTCCACCAGAAGCCTCAACCACTACATGTAGTACTCAAACTAGGATCTGTATTGAAAGGGTACATTAGGAGTGAGTACGCTTCACTTATACCCAGTAGGTATCATAGACCGACTAGGCAAAGCAGAAAATAAGATAAGTTAACAAAACTATGAACATGTTGCCTGCAAGTAGAAAAGTCTCAGATGGTAGCTCACACTGTCTTGCCTAATAGTTATAATATATATATAGAAATAAAAGAAACACAAATATACATGAAAAATATGTTGAAACTAAACACAAGTCAAAGGAAACTAAAGAAATCACTAAATGTGCAATCCAATGCAATAAGGATAAGATGAATGGTGAAAATCATCACATGACTTTCTATATACACCTACCGAAATTGCAGTTCCCAAGATAAACCCCTGGTGGGTTTGTAACCCATATACTATATCTCATATCTCAAATCTCAATCCACCTCCCCAGCTCTTGTTCATGGAAAGGTTTTTTTTTTATACAACTGTCTTATTTTCTTCATAAATAGTATCCCTTAATGATACCAGTATCTCATGAATGTATATGTGTGGAATAAGGATATAATTCTCACAATCAAATCAGTATGAAGATATCCAATCCATCCAACACATATATAAGTGAGCCTATAAATCAATTTAGTATGACAAAAATTCATGATTATCAACTCTGATTTGGCACCATTAGAATAAATATGCATATAAGACATCATTAGTATCATATCAACCTCTAACTCAAGCAATTCTATTATGATAATGAAAACCAATTCTCAATAAGTTTTATAATTAATAATTCAGGTCCCCGCACAGGTATGATATCTAGAATAAAGACATTTAAATGTACAAATAAGGCCAATGATGTCAAATAAATCCTTACACGGGCAACACGCAACATCAAAAATCACAAGTCAACAATAATATAATATAAGCTCCCATATAAGCATACAATAGTAATAATATTCTCAAAATATAAATCCTATATATAGTTTTCCCAACCCATAACATGTTCTGCTTATTTATTAACTACCAACTCAATTTGAAAGAAGTTAAGTAAATAACCTACCCCAAGACGATGAAATATAAGCCTAAAGTGCTTTAACATGGACCTTTCCCTTTTCAAGCAGCCCCGAAATCAACTACAACACTCAAATATAACATCTACGTATTACAAAAAGCTAATGATACCTTTATTCCCATATTTGAGTCGGGTACAATATGGGTTTGAAAATGAGTGTCAAAATCGAAAAAATAAAATAAAATTTTTATTTTAGAAATACATTCTCCAATGTTAATAGAATCTACTGTTGAAAATCCACGTGAAAACGAGTTTAACAAATGAGGTTCAAATTGAAAAAAAAAACTATTTTTAAAATTTTCTGAAAAGATCCTCAAAATTCTAGGTTAAAACCAAGATTAAAGAGTAGCTTGATAATAATCAATGAAAAGTAATAGAATTAAGGTTTTGAAGCTTAACCAAGCTCAAGTGGTGGTGGAAACCTTAAAAATTGCTCAAATCGAAGCTCAAAGTTCAAAAATGGTGAAAAATTACAAAAATGAATTTATGTAAGCCGCTTAAGCAGCTTGTTGTCACTTAAGCGACCAAGCCACTTGGTTGTCCATCGCTTAGCGGTCAAGTTCTGCTAAAGCAATTGCTACTTAAGAGACCTCTTTTCGCTAAAGCGACTGCCACTTAAGCAACCTCTTGTCGCTAAAGAGGCTATCGCTTAAGCGGTACGTAAGTCGCTTAAGCGGCTGCACCAGATATCAACAACTGCTAATTTTAGTGCAAGCCGATAATGATCCGAACGGACCTTTGAGATTCATTCTGGATCCAAATAAGCATATCATATTTACTATCAGGCTATTTTCAATATTCCGAACTCAATTGCAATATCAGATTTTTGAAAAAAAAGATTATTTTCAATAAATTAAATTTTGAGACCCTTTTTTAACAATTTTTCAAATGAAGGATCAAAATGCAAGCAAAAGATTTCGAATACAAATCAACCCCACTATTAACCCAAATTCAACATTTTGAGCCTAATAAAACTATTTAAATTATCATCCGACACTCAAAATAATAAATATTGACCAAAGTCAATTATATGGTTTTTAAAGTCTTTAAAAATTACAAACTCACCAAAATGATTCTCAATCGCATTGAAAACCATGCCAACCATCCCTACACCCAAAAATCAACATGTAACAATTATGAAAAAGAGGAAATGGTCAAAATACTGAAAAACAAGATTTCACAAATCAGGTCATTATATTTTTATACCTCTTACTTTCTAGCACTCAGTTGAACTTGACTTGAGCTTATTAAGTTATCACATTCTATTATTACAAGCAATCCTCCTAACTAACTCCTAGGAAAAATATATCATACACTAAATATACATAATATCGGGTTCACTTTTTTATGGTATTAAAGACTAGCTCTATAGGTTAGAAGGAAACTTAATCCTCCTATTATCATCACATTCACATCTTAAACTCTATGAAATCATCAAGTAACTTAAGCAATTACAAAGACCTGGGACTCATACCATACATAATAACAAACAATTAAATTATCATAACACTATTTTCATGTTTTATTCATCCCAACTTCATGCCCACAGGCCTAGACATGAAATATCCCATCCACTATAGTTATTACATGCATCTAAACCAAGTCTGCTACACATAAAATCATAACCTCACTACTAGAAATTACCCCTATGGTGACGGTTGCAAAATCGTTGCAATAGACAATAAAACCGGTGTCATAGCTCTACCGCAACGGTTCAACAACCGTCCTATAGGTGGGGGTTGCAATAGGTCTATGACAACGATTTATGTGACGATTGTCTGAAATAGCGACAGTTATTTTTTGACTTATTGAGATGCCCATTTTCATTGGAGCGGTTGCTAACCGTTACAATAGAATCTATTGCAACGACATTAAATTGTTTCAACAGCCTCTATTGCGACACTTTTGTTATTCTGTTGCAATGCTTTTTGAGTAACTATCACAACTATTTCATTACTTATTGAGACGTCTATTTTCATCTATTGCAATGGTTACTAACCGTTGCAATAGTATCCATTGCGATGCTTTTGTTATTATGTTGCAATGCTTTTTGACTACCTATTGCAATAGTTTATTGATCTATTGCAACAATTATTGCCATATGTTATTAAATTGAAATAATTTATATAAATAGTCACTCGTATCAACGTAAATTTGTGTTTACATACATAATAAATTATAACACAAATATACACGTCACAAAACAAAATCATTCATTAATAATATCATAATTCAACAAGAAGTTTATACATTAGATGCAGTGAACTCCATCTCACTACCAACCCATGAGAGCTGCTCATTGAGATTCTGCATCCCTGATGCGGGGAACAACAGCATATCGCCAAAAGTTAGGTTCAATTTTTCCTGCCTACTCATTAAAGCAAAAGAGTGTAATTTACTTATACATTAGATAAAAGAGAGGTTTCAAGATTGAAGAAGAAGCACCTTTTCCAAGCATTTAGCAGAGCTCCTATTATCACTCATCAAGTAATAAGCATTAGCTAGATTTGTCCAAATGTGAGCTGCTTTCGAGTCTGCTTTCAAAGCTGCTAGTAAACACTCTTTGGCAACATTAGCTGCAGTGATTTGATCTGTAGAGGTTCCATAAAGAGAATTTACTTTGAACTTTACACAAGTCCACTAATAAACAAAACTAGCTAACCCAACACATATTCTTATTTCAAGGCTCATCTTTCAATAATAGCAAATTTTAAAATGACCATTTATGTAGTAAAGAACTGTTGTCCACAAAAATATCAAATATATCAAAAAGACGAACACACTGCTTTGGTAATTGGCACTTGTTGAAGTTGTTTTGAAGAAAAGAAAACCTCCGACATCAGAAATTTACTTTGTTGGGAGGAGGTTGAGAGTTATAAATAAACCTCCACCTCCTTCATAGTTGATACACACAAAAATATGTTTTTCCTTATTTACTATTAAAGAGGTTTAGAGATAATTCTCTTGGAGATCTCTCTGAGAATAATAATTTTCATATAGTAAATATTTTTCTGGGAGGCCCGTGGTTTTTCTCCAATTGGAGAGTTTTCCACGTTAAATCTGTGTTGTTTCTCTTTCTTTGTGTTGTTATTCTCTTTAATTTCTCTGTTATTTTCTACTTGAAAGCGGTCCGGAAGAGACGGGAAAAATAGTCCATTTTTCCCAACAGCACTAACCAATCAGGAGTTGTGAATTTAACAGAATCATTGAGGTTATCTAGCCTATCTAAGATCTGAGTAGATCTGCAATCTCGACAAATTAAAATATGAGGTAAAATTCGAAGAGTTGGACAAAAAGTGGAAAGGGTATAAAAGGGGACTAAGAGTTTTCAGTGTTCCTTGAAGCCGTTAATAGAGATTTCCAGTTTAATCAAAATGACCCTATGTTTTAATTAATCTAGACAGCTTCAGAACTTCCTAGTAGAAATGCTAAAACAAAAGCAGTTCTACTTACGACAGCACCCTAATGGATAGAGTAACCTTCAAGTAGAAATACTATGTGGAGAAAAACTCTCTTCATACTAGGTATATTGCACCCAGGAGGTCCACTAGGAGCTGGTGAAGGAGACATGTGCAGTGGAGTTTCGGTTATCCAAGCCTGAAACCACTGGCGTAGATGGAGATGGAGGTGAAGGAGATGATTTCTGTTTGTCCCATAACTCAGAATAATTAGTTTTCCAAAAATCAATTCTTTCATTTTCACGATCGTAAGTTACAAGAGTGTTGCGAACAATGATTCCCGTTGCAAATAGAAGCATGCATGTTTCAACAAGAGAAAAGTCAGGAAGATGAACCTTGTCAAGTAGTGAAAAGTACCTCTAAGAAGACTAGGTAGATTCTTTCCATTCAGGAAAATTCCTATGCAATAAGCACCACGTACTTTGAAGTGCTTTAAAACATACAAGGTACAATGGAAAAGGGGGAAGATAATCAATACAAAATAGTAAAAAAGAAAAAGAAGCCAGTAGATCTGACTCTACAATAGTGTCGGGAAAGATAGTTAATAAAGTACTAAAGCAGAATAAGATGCTTACCTGGAACAAGTAGTTTTCATGAGAGAGAGTTTATTTCCATCGCCAAATACCATATCAACAGGCGAAAAGTTCTTTGCGAGTTGTGACATGTCGCTGGAATATATATAATATTAATAATATGGGTAAAACCAGCAGTAGGAAGAAAAGAAATCTGAACAAGATCAGTTTATTACCATCCCTGAATACCATATCAATAGGCAGAAAGTTCTTTGCAAGTAGTGACATGTCGCTGGAACATATATGATATTAATAATATGGGTAACACCAACAATAGGAAGAAAACAAATTTAAATAAGAAAATCATAAGACGCCAAATTAATTTCAGAATTCTTCATATAATACCACCCAACCCCTGAGCAAATATCATTAAAACTAGGATCAGCCCCTTTGATCTGTTTCAGAGAATGAAACTCTTTCATCACCTAAAAAGAAGAGTGAAGAGGTTCATCTAGAAAGGAATAGACTTAGTAGCATTTAAAGATTTAACCCCCTAATGATCCACTTTTCCATTCACTAACCATAATGCAGCAAAAGCAATGAAAGACAACATCAAAGATGTCTAGAAACTTGCAAGGAACTCTGTATATATTGAAAATATTACCTGCTAATATTAAAAACAGCATACCCAGTGTGTTCGCACGAGTGGGGTTTGGGGAGAGTGGGGTGTACGTAGCCCTTAACCCTATTCTTTTCACCAATAGCGTTTTTCTGCCACTACTCGTTTTTCAGGCAGATTAGGATCAAACAAATGACAGAAATATTGGCAAATATGTAGATAACAATATCTTACAACACTCTTGAAAGCTATAAATGCTGCTTCTGGAAGGTAAGCACAGGTTGTACCACTATCAAGAATAGTCCCATATTTTCCACCAAAAACCCGAGGATTTATTTTCAGTGGCTTCCCAGCTACAAGTATCTCCTTCAGCTCAATATTGTAGTACGGGCTATTGTCATCCGAGACTAGAGTAAATGCGTAAGATTTATCAAGTGTATTTGTTAGGAGGAGACCTAACATTCCTATGTATATAAAAAATTATTTCCAATACATACCTGTGACCAAAATCTGATTTAGTAAAGACCATGTGAGCAGGGGGGTTTATTCCACCAAGAACCATCACCCCACCACCAAAATCCATACCTCCATAGCATAAGGAGAAAGAATCACTGATTACATATTTTTCAACAAGTTGATCAACTATACTGACATCCCCTCGGCCCAAGCCCATTATACCATTTGCACATTGGCTGTAAAGATCACCAGTTTCTGCAATTTAACATCCAAAAATAGCTCATTGCGGTCCAAGCTCACTTAGATTTCCAAAAGATATGACGTTCTCTCCAAGCAACCCAAAACTTGAACTCATCTCAGCATACCATCTTTCATAAATACACTGCTGCCTTTTAAGGTCACAGGGACAAGCCTTATCACATTTCACAGTTTGATAAGTGCTTGACATTTCCGACTGAAACTTAGGATCCTAAGTAAGAAAAAAACCATAGTACCACTGATCAAAAGAAGGAAATCAAAATGACATACAGTTCTAAGTGCTATATTAAACATTTCTCACAAAAATTAATAGGGTGGCCTTAAGTAAAATCAATAGTCATATAAAGTTGCTTCAAGTGCTCATATTTGTCACCAATTAGGATCCTTTATAACTACAACTCAAAATGAGCAAAAAACATATTTAAATGTCATGAAACTATATAAAGGGATTCTGTAGCTCACCAGCAAAGAGAAGCTTAGAAATTGATTAAAAAAAATTATTTTTCATTTTTTATAAGTAGAAATTGATTACATTTCTATCCTACTTAGATAAATTTGTTCTCGTTTACCTGTCCATGTCCTATTTCCTTATAAGTAAATACAGTTAGAATTGCTTCCACAAGAGAGACATGGTATCCCACCGCTGGCAATGTAGAGCCCTAAGGTGCCAATACTGACAACTACCTTTGCTGGGAAGTCATTGGGCAGGTACTATCCTAACTGGAGATAAGTTGAGAAAAGAAACATGTTTAATTGCTGGTTACTTTGCTTGCAAAAGGCATCCTGGAGGGGCTAAAGATTATTCTACTGTTGCATGTGAATGGACATCAATTCTTTTTTTTTTCTTGAGAAGCGAATGGAAATCAATTCTATCTATTATCTTTTCCTGTTCTTCCTGAAACATACATATTCTATCGGTTTGGAAAGCAAGAGGAAGAGATTATGGAAACTGACATCCTTTACCTGATTAATGTACAAGGAGAGAAATAGAACATCCTGTGGAGGATTACAATTTGATTATCACCAAATTAAGACATCAGTTTTTTTCTCTACTCATTTCTTGTGGTAGATACTATCCGACAAACACGAATTAGCATTTTAGGAAAAGCTATATAAGGAGTAAGCATAGAACCTCGAAGTGAATGAAGATAACCAACGGAAGGACTTTGTCAAGGAGGGATTATACTGGGTATGTTTTTGTAGAATCATTCATCAGATATATCATAAAAATCTTTTTGTAATACTAGTACAGGAAAAAACAAAAAACATATGAAAAGGATCAGAAGTGCCTACAACATAAACACTTCTTATTATGGTTTGTAATACCTCGAGGTTCTCCCATTTATTATGGTGGAATAACTAGGTTACTTCCTGAAAATGGTCTCCCTGCCTAAAACATAAGCACTTGTCTCTTAATAGAACAACCATGACTGCTATTAAAATATAATATGCTTTTTAAGGGCCCAAAAGGTGTGGCCAAGTTGTCATCAAAGTGGGAGAACTATGAGGTCTCAGGTTTAAATCCCACAACCATGTGATTTTTCCAATCTGCATAAGCCTCAGCTGCCAGAGTTGCCAGGTACTTGTCCTGATGGGAGGAAAAAGGTGTTGGGGAATAGTCGAGGTACAAAGAAGCTAGCCCGAACACCACCGTCATAAGAAAAAGTATTTTTTAGAAATCTAAGATACGTATACTTTGTTTTTGAGTGGTAAGTTTCTGACATTATCATCTACATACCCCATCTGACGGAAGCTATTGCATCATTTTTGCCAGTGATGCAATCAGAGTGAGCAGCTAAGAGCCACATTACCAGGTGGAAAAGCTTAGGCACATTTTCTATAATCTCAACATAGTATGAGTCGATTAACCTTTTCTCTCTCTTTTATAGACATACTGGGTAGGATTTTTCTTCAACTTGAAGAAACATTAGTAAACCTAATTTCATTTGGAACTACCACGCCTACATAACTCAAATTTCATTCTTCACATGACTTAAATAAGACGCGATACTGAAGACTCCATTGTTTCTAATGAAAGGGAGAAGTTCCAGCGGCCAATTTGAATCATCAGTAGATATGATCAAATGTGCAGGACTTAAAAGGAAAAGAGAAATCTAGTGACATATACATGCTTGTTCACCGTTTTGTAATTATTTGTGCAACCCATAGGGTTTTTACCACTTGAGGTCCCCTATGACCAGTTCTAAGAAGTATGATGCCAAAAGTGTTCCAAATAGAGACCTGCCTAACATCAGATTTCACAGCCTCCTAAAGTTTAGCAAGAATATTTTCAAGCTCTTCAAGGTCTAATTCCTCATCTGAACTTAAAGAAACATAGCACTCGCCATACAAAAGGTTGAATCAATAAATTAGAAGAATATACTAACCTTAAAATCACCAAATTAAAGAAGAAAACCCCAAATTTTCTCAGAAATTGAAGTGCAAATTAAGAGCTGAAATCGAAGTGGTTGTCAGAGCAGTGAAGAAGCTGATTTCTGGTCGGAGAACGTACTGGTGGTTGATTGGTGGTGATTGTGGTTGCGTACTGGTGTGTCGTCGGAGTGTACTGGCGGTGTGTGGTGTGTGGTGTGTGGATGGAGCATACTGGCAGTGTGTGGTGACGGAGATCTTGATGGAGACGGTGGAGGCTTCATTAACCGGGGAGGAGGAGGCGAATCATCGTTGCTAGAAAAGATTGCAAAATCCTGTCAGGAAATTTTCAACAGTAATGGGAAAAAATTTATTTTAATTTTTGGCGGATATAGTGAAAATTTGGGAGGGAATGAATTATAGCTGTTTTTTTTGTCAATTAACAATTTTCATAGGTGATTTTATGGCAACGGTTCATGCAATCATTGTTATAAGTCATCATATTATAATATTATCCATCAATAATAATATTTATAGCACAAAATAGTTTAACTAAAATAATTTTTTTTGCAATCGTTGAAAGTGTTGCAATAGATACTCTTATAGCAACACTTTTGAAACCGTTGTTAAAAGATTTGTTACAATAGGGATAATTTCTAGTAGTGCTACCTCAGCTATAGATTCTATAACAACCAAGTAACACCAAGAATATTCCTTCCCTTCCATCGGATCTTAGAATGGTCAATTATCTAAGAATAAATACTTTTGAAATTCAAACTCACTAATTCTACCCTTATTCATGCTCTAAAACATTACCCAAGGATTAATTACTCCTCAATAAGTTATATCATATCCAACCATCTCCCTTATTGGAGTTTTAAGGTTATAGATTCCATTTTTGTTAAATTCAAGGTCTCCAACCATCAATTTCATATTTTAGAGGCACTAAGTCATGCTAATAACCGTGAACTAACAATTCAAAATCAATTCTAGGTAAAACTACTCATACCCATAGGTTTTTCCACAATTTCACGAACCTAGGGCTCTAAACCACAAAAATACCACCATAATTCCCTATTTTAAAGATTCTAGAAGATGAACGAGTTAATCAATATTAAATAAATAATTTTTCTATAATAAATACTATATTCAAATACATGGTTAATAGTATATATCCCAACAATTATCACATTACCCCTATTAATTGTTGTTTAGTAATTGGTATTGAAAAATGATTTTGATAATAAGTAATTAATGTTAAGGATAAAACATGAAAAATATTATTTTTTCTTGTTTTGTCAAAAATAGCAATTAAAAATGAAAATTAAATTTGAACAATAGTGACAAGTAAAGTTGAACGGAGGGAGTACTAAACATCAATTAATAAGGATAATATGGTGAAGTCACTATACTAATTACTATTTTCTTAATAGGTGTACCAAATCAAAATGTGGCAAGTAAATCCGAACAAAGAGAGTATATTGTTCTTGGAATGTATGTACAATATATTAAAAGTGTAAATAGCTTTAGAAAAGTAATTCAAACTTTTAACTCATTGTTAAAAGTCTTTGCAATAGAATAATTGGCTTTTCACTTATTTCTCCATTTATTATACCATTATATTTATAGTATTGTTTACAAAAAATATAATAAGAGATATTAGGAGAAGTAATGTACTTTTACTAAATTAATGAGTCCAAAAATATATGTCAAGAGGTAACTTTTCTCCTTCTTAAAAACTGACAAATTATGGAGTCAATTATAACTATGTATAGGAATATACTTCTTTTTATTTGAAAAGTGATTCTTACATTTGTTCCTTACAAAAGAAATGGCAAAGGGGCAAATCAAAGGCGTGATAGGATTGGATGTGTACAAATTACAATAATTCTAATTACGCATCAAATTGTAAAATATAATAGGTGCAAAGGTGAGAGAAACGCACCAGCTCAAGATGTTAGTGTTGCATGACTCTTTAGTTATAATTGGCTTGAATTTGTTGTAGCTTCACCGATACATTGGTATCCCTCCTTTTAACTTTTTATCAAGTTGTATGTAGTTTTGATGGATTTGGTAACATTAAATGAGACACATTAATCGATATGGTGTAAATTGATTGTTTACGGATTTTGCTTAGATATGTATTCCTGATAGACAATTATATTACTAATTGAGAAGTATTTTTTGCAAAATATTGATGGTATATATGATTAAAGAGACAAATTTATTTGTGATTTGAGGTAAGTTCTCTAAAATTTTGGCAAGTCTTTTAGGTTTACAAAAATAAATTATTATATATTTTTTTTACAGAATTGCTAATTTCTTTTATGATTTTAATATTTTTAAAAAAATTTTAAAAAATAAAAGTTATAGAAAACTTCTCAATTAACGATTATCTATTAAGATATTAAGTTACTTAATATTTTGACTTATTCATAATTTTAACCAAATTTTTTGGATCATGACATTCTGTCACAAGGAATTGGTTAGTCATTCTAATTCTATATGAATTCTCTTATAAAATTTAAGTTTATGCAATTGTTATAGTTATAAATAAACTATTAGATATGGCATATCATGTATTATTTTTAATAAGAGGCTCTAATGGTTGTTTTTATTTTGTACAGGCTATATTATTTAAATAGATATAAAATTTATTCTAAAATCAATTACTACTTTTTAATAATTTTGCTTTTTCATAGGTAGGTTTATTGATTGACGAAATATCCAGGTTTCTTGTGGTTTACAATTTGATAGTATTTATGATTAAAGAGATAAATTAGCCTGTGATTTGAGAATAGTATTCTACAAATTTAGTATGGTTCTTAAGTTTACAATAAATAAATTATCACTTATTTTTTATAGACAATTGTTAACTAATTTTTGTGTGTGTGTGTTAAATCTTGATATATCTTAAGATTGAAGAGACAAATTTGCTTATGTTTGAGGTACATTTTTTAAATTTTAGTATGTTATAAATGTTTTCCAATCTTGATAGTAGCTATGATTGAAGTGATAAATTCACTTGTAAGTTCAGGTATTTCGTTGGATTATTAGATTTTTTTCACAATAAATTGGTTCGTCATTCTAATTCTAGGTGAATTTTCTTTTAAAATTTAATTATATATTACTATTTTAAGTGTGAATAAACTATGATATCTAGCATATTATTATTTTTAATAATTGGTTTGTTATGAAATAATATATATATATATATATATATATATATATATATATGTATATACATAACTTCTAAGAAGTTACTATGCTATGCAGCGACTTGATTTTTTGGTAATTTAGGTGAAATATTTAAATTTGTCTGATTTGACTATTTTACCTCTCTCCATGGTTGCTTTATGGCATTTCTGGAGTGTGAGATGCTTTGCTCGATTTCCTATGCATCTCAATTTAATTTATGTAAAATTATGATTTTTTGATGGCTTGAAAAATATTATAATTGACTTTGGTTAATATTTATTAATTTATATGTGGGATAGTGAAACATCAATTTTAGGTTCGTAACATGGTTGGTGTAGTTTTATGGCCTTTATATCTCATTTCTACACTTGGTTGGGAAAGTTGTGAAAATGAATTTAGAGGGTCACTCTATGAAAATGGCATTTTTTTAAAAAAATTGATATCGCTATTGAGTCTATAGCATCGAATTTGATAGGGTAGCATAGTTAGTTTGCATTCTCGAAACTCCGAATGAATATCTGCGGAGACTTGAAACTCTCCAAGTCTCAACTAGTGCACTCGCTTGCGCGACATTATGGTCGCTTACACGACCCAGCCATGCAGCAAAATGTCGCTTACGCGACATCTGTGTCACGTACGCGACCATTGCTTAAGTGACGACAGGATCGCTTACGCGACATCTGTCCTCAGGAAAGGTATCGTGTATGCGACACCTGGTCGCTTAAGGAATAATCTCTTTCGCGACTCAATGATCGCGTATGTGATGCTTGAGTCATTTATATACTCCCTTTTTGCCATTTTCATCATTTTTTTAGACTTGAAGCTTGGGGTTTTGAGATTTTGAGTAATTCCTTCCATTCTAAGTTTGGTTAAGCTCCAAACACCTATTCAACTATTTTTCTTCAATTTCATCATTTAAATCTTGTTCAAATGCTGATTTAAAAGTGAAAATTGGGAATTTTGGTCAAGAAGACCTAAAAATTATATATTTTTTTAGTTAAACCTCAATTTTAATCCATTTTCATTTTGATAAGTTTCTAATCTTATAATTATCATTGTTCTCTTGATTTTATCTTCAAACAACTTTAAATTCTTAAGTTGAAAATGGGTTTTGAGGATTTTTGTCGGTAAAGCTTGAAATTGGTTTTTCTTTGGATTTGACCTCATTTTTAACTCTTTTCGCATAGGTTTTCATCTGTAGACTCCTATGAGTATAGGAAAGATGTTTCTAAACTAAAATTATGATTCAACTCTTCTTATTTGAAAACCTGTTTCAGGGGTCTATTTTGACCCCGAGTCGATACTAGGCAATATGGATAGCTTTGATTTTTCTTTAATGCATAGATTCTATATTTATACGTTTTAGATAGTTCTGGGTCCATTTGTGAGGGAAAAGCTCCATGTTGAAGGCCTTTTGGACCAGTAATTGTTATTTGAAGTAGGTTATGGCTTAACTTTCTTAAGACTGGGCCGAGTAGTTAATATTGATTCAAAATAATGTTAAGAGTGTGGGAACTAATCATGAAAATGAGTATATTGTGTTTTGACCTTGTGGGGGGCCTATATTGACGTTATTTAGTGGTTTTGGAACATTATTTGCTATGTGTGACTATGTGGGGTCCTATATGATAGTGTTGCCCTTATGTATGTGAAATTTGTTATATCTTGACTAATGAAAAAGCCTAATGTGGTATCAATGGGGTATTTTAATGTATTTTACTCTATTGACAAATGAATTATGTTGGATTTCATGGATCGTTGGATTATTGAGTAGATTTTGGCTCACTTGGTTTGGTATATTACTTAGACATGGAATTTCTCATTTTGGTTGGTTGTGAGAATTATATTCGTTTATCATATACATTCATGAAACATTGGTACCACCATAGAAATACTAAAAACATTGGATTTTTCTAATAAAAATATTACATTGTTAAAAATCCTCTACCAATGGATATGTCGGAGAGGAGATATGATAATGGTATTGGATATGGCTGCATATGGGTTGACGAAGCCCCCATGAGTCCTACTTGAGAGCAGAGCTCGATAAGTTTATATGGAGATTGTGTGATGACCTCATGTATTACATCATGATTATCATCATTATCATCCTTATCATCACATTCTTATATACCTTATGTTTTCTTTATATGTATTATTTGTCCTTGATATGATATTTTTCTATGTGTATTACTTTCTTCTGCTTGTAGGTGTGATATTCGTATACTTGTGCTATCTTCTTGTATTTGTGTGTATCTATGTGAATATTATAGAATTGTTAGTGGAGATGGTATAGGCTACTATTTAGGATATTTTCTAGTTGCAGATGGCATGCCCTTACTGTATATTTTGTCTGCTTTATCTTTTACTTTTCTTAGTCGTCCTATGATACGTACTGAATACAATGGACCATACTTATCCTTACTATACCCTTTAAGTACAAATCTTGGTTTGAGTGTGCCTCAGGATAATTGATTTCAGGGGCGATACTTGGAGCCGATTTCAAGGTAGTACTTTAGCCTTGCATCCGAAGTTAACTGATACCTTCTCTTATCTAGACTATGTATTTATTGGTATTTAGAGGTAGTGTTATTTCTTTTTGGATATCCTATGTATTTGAGTTCGAGTAATACTAGTTAGCTCTTACACTGTGACACTAGGTTTTAGGATTTTATTGAATGACATCTTAGTTTTGTATCTCCGTTGTTATCATTTTTATGCGGTTCAGCTTTGTTCTAGAAGCCTTACCATGGTTTTAGTGTTATTTCTCCCTTTTCATATCAGTTTGGGTGATAGACTTACTTGTCAAGACTTACCGTGACAAATGCCATCATGGCCCTTGATTTTGGATTATGACAAATTGGAATCAGAGTAGCCAAGTTTATTGGTCTCAATAGTGTAAGAAGGGATGTCTAATAGAGTCTCGCGAATTGATACGTAGATGTCTGTATCTATCTTTGAGAGGCTATAGGATGTCCATAGAAAATTTCCCTTATTTTGTTCCTTATAGTACAAAGTTCCTTTGTACATTATGTTCTAAGTCCTATTTATTCTTTTTATGTAGATGATAACAACCACATCTTGTGAGGTTAGAGATACAGATCCTTTATTTAAGGAGAGAAGCCAATCTTAGGGCGAGTTACGAGTCATGGATGGGTACGAGGATTTGCCCTATCTAGAGGTAGTGTTAGGGGGCTCTCTACTGAGCCTCAGGTTAAGAATATTAGGGATATAGGTCCTACTTTGATTGCACTAAGTTCTTCTACCCAATCTTGGAAGGATTGTTGGTTCGCTTGTTAACCTATTTGGAGGATACTCCTTTGTGTATGCCCGATGTTCCCTAAGCTTCGAGTATCATACATCCATTTGTGCCAGAGTTTGCTTATGGTGTTCCTCCAACCCTGAGTATGGATCCTATAGTAGTACCGTCTTTCGTTTATGTCACTCCACAAACTTTGAGTGTTTTTCCTTCTTCAACACCTATATCTAAGTTGGTATTCTGTGGTCAAGAGTTCAGGCTTCATCTATGTTACCTCTTTAGGTGGGATCTCAGCCAGACAGATTCACCATACCTTTCCTTATTGCGAATATAGTTATGTCTTCTGAAGATCAGAAGAGGTTTGAGAGGTTCACCTGTTTAGGACCCCTAGGTTCAGTGGTGCTGCAGGTGAGAATGCCTATGAGTTCTTGATTGACTATCATGAGAATTTGTATAACTTGGGTTCGCTTAAGTCACATGGTGTTGCATAAACTACTTATCAGTTAAGAGATGCCAATAGAGATTAGTGAAGGTAATTTATTGGTTGTAGACCTCTCAATTCTCCTGAAATGACTTGGATCAATTTGCTGAGGCCTTTTTGGAGAGGTTCGTGCCTTGCAGTCTAAGGGATAGGGCGAGAAATAATTTTGATCACCTAAAGTAGGGCTTTATAACTGTGGTAGAGAATGAGAAATGTTTCTATGCCTTATTAAGATATTCTTATGCCAGCATTGCCACCAAATTTGAGAAGATCCAGGAGTTCGTGAAGGGATTGGATGTTTCTCTTCAGCTAGCTACTATTCAAATTATTTGGTATAAAGCATCATTTCAAAGTATAGTATATCATGCCAAGATGACTGAGTCTATTCATCAAACATCATATGGAAGTACCAAGAAGGTGTACCGTCAGAGAGCGGTCAGAGGTAACACTCCTCGAGGTAGGGATCCTAGAGATTTTCATGGATATCATGGTAAACCCGTGCAGGCAGTCTTATAGGGTAGTGGGTTTTCTAGTTCAGTAATGTTGGGTGGTTGTCGCGACCTAGTTGTACCTTTCCTTCTTGAGTTGGGCCATAGAATTTGCTTTGTATATAATAATGTTGGCCATGTGTCCTAGGATTGCCCCCATCGTATGTTCAGGGCTACTCTTATTTCAACTGGGAGAGGTAAAGGTTCTATTAGGGGTGTGCGAGGCAGCGGTAGTGGTACCTATGGTGGTTATCATAGGGCCATTCAGGCAGTTGGTGGTCGTGGACAATGCTATGCCATACCCTCTAGAATAGAGGCGGAGGTTTCTGATGTTTTTATCACAGGTATCGTCTTGTTTGTTCAGATTTACATATGTGTTATTTTATCTAGGATTGACTTTCTCTTATGTATCTGTATATTTTACTTTGGGTTTTGATTCTGATAGTGAACCTCTTGCCATGCTTATCCGTGTATCTACCCTTGTAGGAGACTCTTTAGCGGTAAATTGAGTATATCGATCTTGTGTTGTGATTTTGGCTAGGCGTGAGACTTGGGTAGATCTGCTAGTCTTAGATATGGATAACTTCGATGTCATCTTGGGTATAGATTTGTTGGGTGCTTACCATGTTGTCATAGATTGTAATGCTAAGACCATGACCTTAGCTTCACCTGGTGTGCCAAGGATAGCTTGAAAGGTTGCACTCTATTTGGGTCCTAGGAGAGTTATATCTTATATTCAGGTTCGTTGCTATGTAGAGAGAGGATGTTTGTCTTAGTTGGATCATATTCATGATAATAGTGTTGCTTTACCTCCCCTTTTGGATTCTATTCTAGTTGTCCATGAGTTCATGCATGTGTTTCCAATGGATTTGCCTGGTATGCCTCTAGATCGCAATATTGACTTTGCCATCAATGTTAAGTTAGATACCAAGCCTATTTTTGTTCCTCCTTATAGGGTTAAAAAATTGAAGGATCAATTGCATGAGTTGTTGGATAAGAGGTTTATTTAACCCAACTTATGACCTTGGGGTGCGACATTCTTGTTTGTGAAGAAAAATAATAGGTGTATGCATATGTGTATTAATTATTGATAATTAAACAAGATAGTAGTCAAGAATAAGTATCTTCTTCCTCGTATAAATGATTTGTTTGATCAGCTTCAGGGTGCTTCAGTGTTTTTAAAGATTGATCTGAGGTTCGGGTATAACCAGTTGAGGATTACAACTTCAGATATTTTAAAGACAAAATTTTGGACTCAATACAGTTATTATGATTTCTTGGTCATGTCCTTTGGTTTGACCAACGCCCTAGTCGCATTTATGGAGTTGATAAACTGGGTATTTTGATCGCATCTCAACTCTTTTGTTATTGTATTTATAGATGATAACTTGGTTTACTCAAAAAGTGAGGCAAATTATGAGAGGCAAATTATGAGAAGCATCTGCGGATTATGCTTCAGAGGTTGAGAAATGAGCATTTGTAGCCAAGTGTTAGTATGGTGGGAGTCTGTCTCTTTCTTGGGTCATGTAGTGACTAAGGATGGTATTATGGTTGATCCAGCCAAGATTGTAGCAGTTTGTGATTAGAATAGGCCTACTTCGCCCACTGAGATTAAAAGTTTTGTTGGCTTGACAAGTTACTATCGATATTTTATTGAGTGTTTCTCATCTATCGAAGCCCCATTGACTAAGTTAACTTAGAAGAAGATTCCATTTCAGTAGTCCGATACTTATGAGGCAAGCTTTCAAAAGCTCAAAGAGTTGTTGACATCAACCCTTATTTTGACTTTGCCCAAGGAGGGCATGAGAATTACCTTATTTTGTGATGATTTAGGTGTGGGGTTAGGTGATGTGTTTTAAACACCCCAGATTTTGGCCCTTGAAAATTTCTTGAGCTTGGAGTTCACTACCCTGGGAATGACTCAACATCATTAGTCGTATCGTGTCTTGACGGGTCAGGTAACCCTAGTCGTAAGGTGACCAATGTATGGTGTTAAGTTTATGTCTTGGGTACAATTGAAGGGAACATGTTATTGAGGATCGCGATGAGTTTTTAGAAGGAGTTGTAACCAAATCATGTAAGTTTATGGCTTAATTCTACTCTGAGTACGAGTGGCTAAATAAGAGTCGTAAGAATATGTTACGAGTCATGAGATAAAATCGTAGGATATCCAGTGCTGAACCCAGTTGAGATTTCTGTTGACTATAACTGGACCCTACGAGTCGTAGGGTTTTGTTACGAGTAAGCTTGTTGAGTCATAAGGTTGATGTGTATGGGAATCTGGGTCACTATCTTGGTTATGACTCATAGTCACGAGTCGTAAAGGGGGTTACGAGTCAATGGTTGACTCATATTCAAAGGCGATATTTTTCATATTTTAAGTTAAGGGCAATCTGTACATTTCCCCCTTTTACCAACTTGAAACCCATGTCTTATAACCTTCTTAGGTTATCCTTAGACATCATAAACACATCTAATAGACTGTCAAACACTCTCAAATCCTCAAGGTCAAAAGTACTTAGGGTTTTCAATAGATTCATCAATTAAGGCTTCCAAGGGTGATTATTTTTCTACTTTTTGGTGTTTAAGGCATGATACTCTTCCCTCATTGTCAATTTTGTAAAAGCATATGATTTAAAATGTTATTCATGGAATATTGATTTTTGGGTTTTGAACTATGGATTGAGAGTTTTTAATATAAATTGTTTAAATATTTTTTCCATGATAGTTATGAAACTATTGTGCTTAAATTGATGGTTGGTAAATGCATTGGGTTGCATAGGAATAGTGGACAGAAATAGAGGTACAATGGAATCCCTAAATTAATTGTTTGGTATGGGAATTGGTAATAAACTCAATACACTTGCATAATTGATTTATATTTATGCATTATCACTTGGCTTGGCTCTTGAAACTAATACATGGTATAAATAGTTAAATGGTTAAGGATGGTTTTAAGAAGCTTATTGGGTACACGGGAATCCCCTAAGTGAATGATCTATAAAAACCTTATGGGTACATAGGGATCCCTAAGTTATTTTAATAATGGAGTCTGTAGGGTACATGGGAATCCCCTAAGTGTTGGATAATGAAGCTGCTAGCAAGTTATAGACGGTATGACAATACCACTTAATAATGCCTTAATAATTGACTCATGGGATTATGGTTTAGCTATGTGTTAAATGTTTTAATTGGGCAATAATGGGGGTTGTGATAGCTAACTGTGAAGGCGTGAGTCCGAAGGTCAGACACTAGAAACTCATGTTTGCCAACATAAGGGTTGGTCCTGATGATCGTATACTTGTGGGGTACAAGGTAATCCCCCAAGTTTATACATGTATATATGTTTCATAGAGGGCAAAGGGTATAAGGGAATCCCTGGCCATTTATGAAATCTCCGATTCGTGCGGCTAACACGCACTGAGGCCCTTTCAGGGGTTAACACTGGATCTATAAAGCCCATGGGTGGACTTATGATGATAAATCTAGACAACCCATGTTTAGGTTTTAAAGTGCATGGTAAATCTTGTTCCCTATCTCGGCATGGTATATATATATATATATATTTAAATATGGTTATGTGTATTGATTTGATTTGGTTTTGGATTGATAGCATTATTTTATCTTTATTCTTGAGTTAAATGCTAGTGTTCACCCCACTAACTGCCTTCTGATGTTGTATCCCTATGTGATGCAGGAACCGGCCATACTTCCACTTTTCCTGCTCAGTGAATAAGTGATTCAAGGACAGGTTTTAAGTCAGACTGAAGTGATCTTCCATACTTTGGAAGACCCAATTTCATGTTATGGATTTCTTTATGTCTTTACTATCCCTTTGGTCTTGGTTTTGGCTATGGTCGAGGACATGTCCCGATTGGATACTATTTAATTTTTATTAGAGGCTTTGTTAAACTACGGTAGGCATGGGTGGTGTCGATATTGGTATTAGTATTGATATTGGCATTAGAATTGGTATTGGTTGATTTTTTGGTTAAGGATGTTTGGTTTTGGTTATAGACTTATTGCAATGTCTTTAAATTAATATTATCTTATCTTATTATATGTTCAGAATTCATCCGACATAGGGTGAAGGGTGGCCAATGGTTGGGTATTGGGGGTGGTCTCTCGTCCTAGTTGGACTTAAGATACTTGACATAGCCGGCCCCTGGTTCGGGTCGGGTCATATTATTATCAGAGACTAGGTTCATGGTCAATTAGGTGTTTATAAAATCGTGTCGAGTAAGTCTCTTTTAAGGGTGTGTAGCATACCACACTCATAAAGGGAAGGCTACGAGGCATTTAGGAATGTTTCTCATTCTTGTGTTCTATTTTTGGGATGTAGAGTCTAAGTTCTTGGATCTCTCTAATCCCTATTTGTTTGCCTTCCAGATCATGCCTCCAAGAAGATCTGATGTCCGTGGGAACCCTTCTATCCTATCCTAGGACAATGGAAATGGAGCTCGTCGTACTCTAGGGGTTTATAGTAGGTTTAGGGCCACTGTCTCTAATGGTCCTAATGGAGCTCCACTGGTTCCTACTGTTCCTCCTCAAACACCTCAAGCCGATGTGTCTAACGTAGAATTTCGCTAGTTGATCTATCTGCCCACTCAGTTGATTGCATGTCAAACTGAGCGTGCAGATTCTGTTGCTCCACCATTTAAGGCTACTAGAGTTGTCCAATTTATGAGGTTGAATCCCCCTATTTTCACTGGAAAAAAGGTTGAGAAAGATCTTTAATATTTCATAGATGAAATGGAAAAGATCTTTCGTGTGATACATGTCATCGAGGTGGAAGGTGTAGAGTTTTCCTTGTGGGGGCAACACATGGTATGAAGATTAGGAGCAGCTCAGGGGTATGGATATTGAGTCCGCCTTGTGGGAGGACTTTTCTAGAGATTTCCTCAATCACTTCTTTCCTTGGGAGTTGAGGGAGGTGAAGTCTAAAGAATTTATAAATATGAGGCAAGGCAGGATGAGTGTCAAGGAGTATGCCTTGAAGTATCATCAGTTGTATCGGTATGCTCTAGATTTAGTGTCTAGCATGATGGCTAGAATGAGGAAATTAGCTTTTGGGTTGTCCTGTAATTTGATTTTAGAAAGTAAGGCTGCTTTGTCGAACAAGGATATGTATATTTCTCAACTTTTGGTTTACATGTAATAGGTTGAGGAAGAGAAGAAGCAGATTGAAGTTGGGGAGAGGCAGAGTAAGAAGTTTAGATTTTCTGATCAGAGTGGAAGTCAGCAACAGAGTGGTAGAGAGGATAGAAAGTGGTCTAACAAAAGGTTGGGAGTTCTGGTTCTTACTCTACGGCTAGTTTTTCTTATCCAAAACTATCTGGTGACCGATGTTTTTAGGGTAGCGATGGTTTTAGGGCACAGGGCGCCCAATCTTAAGCTAGTGGGGCCTAATTAGCTCCATCATATCCTCTTTACAGATTTTGTGGTCGATGGCAATAGGGTTTCTGTGATAAAAAAAAGGGACAAGTGTTTCAAATATGGTCAGCTAGGGCATATGCTTAGAAACTGTCCCGTGGGTAAGGTTATTTCTGGGGCAAACAAGTTTCTGGTTGCCTCCTCATCAGCTCCTGCACCAAAAGGTGCCCCATCTGGCTCCGACACTGGTTAGAACCGGCTCTATGCTCTCACTACCTCTCAGGAGTCCGAGGCATCGCTTGATGTCATTACTAATATGTTGAAACTTTTTTCTCGTGATGTATGATGTTTACTTAATCCAGGGTCTACTCTTTCTTATTTGACCCTTTTTATGGCGGAGCATTTTGGTTTCGGTCCCAAGTGTATTTCGGACCCCTTTTCTATTTCTTCCCCGATGGATGATTTTTTGGTTGCTAGAATAGTCTATAGGGGTCGTGTCATCTTTTTGGGTGGTTGGGAGACTTTGGTGGATTTGTTTGAATTAGACATGGTTGATTTTGATATTATATTGGGGATGGTCTGGTTGCACTCGTGCCATGCTTCTTTAGATTGTCGAACACATAAGGTCATTTTTAAATTCCTTAATGAGCCGGTCATTGAGAGGGAACAAGGTTCTCTTGTTCCTAAGGGAATATTCACATCATATCTTAGAGCCCAGAAATTAATTTCCATGGGGTGTCTCTATCATTTGGTCTGGGTTAAAGATTCTAATTCGGAGGGTCCTTCCCTACATTCTGTCCCCGTGGTAAATGAATTTCTCGAGGTCGTCCCTGATGAGCTTCCTAGTGTTCCTTCTAATAAGGAGATAGATTTTGGGATTGATCTTGTTCCGAAAACTCATCCAATCTCTATTACCCAGTATAGAATGACTCTAGTGGAGTAAAAAGAGCTTACGGAGAAACTAAAGGATCTTCTAGACAAGGGTTTCATTCGTCCTAGTGTGTCCCCCCGGGGTGCACTGGTACGTGCATAAGATGGATGGTTCCCTTCGTATGTGTATGATTACCGAATATTGAATAAGGTAACAGTGAAGAATAATGACACGACCCGAAACATGGTCCACGTCTTATGGGCTCCCCAAGCTCACATGAACTGGAGCTCTCCCCAATAACCCGACCCAAACATCTCATCCTACCATAGGAGTCGAAGGGACTCCAACTCACAAGTTAAGATTTGCGAAAGTAAAATCATAAGTCAACATTAGATTCATGATAACTAACTCTCGCCTAAGTTCATAGTTGTTCACAATACCTCTATACAAAACAAAGTCAATAAATGTATACGTCGGGACAAGCCCCTAACGATAGCCAAACCAAGTCTAAATGAGTTTAAGTCTAATCGTAAGAGACCAAGAGATGAAGATCTTCCTAATTAAGGAAGCTCACCACTTCAAGTCAATGCATGACCCGCTTCGATCTACTAATCACTGCACAGGAAAAGAAGAAGATTCTCCGGCCCCTATGTCACATGGGGACATAGCGTCCGCAGACGGTTAACGGTTGGAGAACTAGCATGTAACTCAAGAATAAGTGATTAAATATCATCATAAATCAACATCAAGTGAATGTATAAAATTTCATCTCATTCACACACTAATCCTTACATATAGATATATTACATGCTAATCAAGATATCAAGGCTCATCATCATTCTCAAGCATTCATTCATTAGACATAAAGTGGGGGACTCCGACCCTCCACACTTATTGGTTCTATAATTCACATTATGCATATAACTTTAACCACATCCACATGCACTTAGACAAGGTACTTCAACCATGCTTACTCATTTATTAGCCAAGGACTTTATCCGCATACACAATCATTCAAACAGGGGCTCTAGCCATACACATATCCAATTGGACATAGAACTTCAACCACATGTCCACACATTCAATTGGGCATGGTACTTTGACCTCATGCTCACACATTAGGCAAGGGACTCTAACCTCATGCTACACTTGGACTCTAACCACAAGTCGTTCCATTCGGTGAGGTTCTCTAACCTTAAGAGATCTCTTTATGAAAGGTACTTTAACCTCGAGCAATATTATTGGGCAAGGGACTTTAACCTCAATACATTCATTAGGCAAGGTACATAAACCTCAATCCATCACATAAGGCAAGGGAATTTGACCTCAAGCCATCAAAACTAAAATTAATTGGCATTTGGGACTTTGACCTTTTGCCCATGCATCAACATACCTTCAATACACCATTTAAGGACTTTAACCACTTTCGCAAATTCAACACTATACATGACCACATGGTCCTTATGGGAGCCTTAATTGCTCAACCATCTCAATAGGTCAATCCCTATACTTAATTCAACATACAAAGCAAGTTATGGTCAACAATACCCTTACAACAATTTTATGCCACATTCTCACCAGACTTAGGTTCAACCCATAATTTATGTTCATCTTTATATCTAGGGACTTTACCTTTCATTAGCCAACAACCAAGGTTATAAATTTCATCCCACATGGTTCATAATTCCTTTAAAGGATCATTTATCATTTAACAATGTTCATTTGGGCCATTTCCCTAGTTCAATACATCAACGACATATGACTAGACAACTTACTTAGACATTTTCACAAACACCTTGGGTGCATACCTTAAACAAGGCCATTTCCATGGTAAATATTATCAAGATTAGGGTTAATCAAGACCTTCATGTTAATACACATACAACAAGCATCCGCACATGCAATTCATCATCAATATAACATATAAACATAAGTCTAAGCAAGATTCAACATCATACATCATTAGACAACAAAACCCCTTTCATTTAATTTCAAAACCACCATGTACACTTACTAATAAAATTTTGAAATACATGGGTTTAGAGATATTTAAAGATGGGAAGATAGACATTCCTTAAAAAATATGACACACCAACAATCTTTGATCCTTCTTTTCACTAGATAAGCTCCCTCCAAACCATAGCCTCTAATATTGCTCCAAGAAGATTTTAGAGTGTTTTGGAGTGTTTGAGTGTAAATGAGGGCTTAGGAGGATACAATTAATTATATAGTGTGAGGGATTAGGGTTTTAGGTAAGGGAAATGACCATAAGACCCTTATTTAAAAGATGAAAAGTCTCCTCATCCAGGGGTATGACTCCTTCATACGACTCAGGGTACGAGTGGTATCCTAAATCACACCCTAGGCTTCTTCTAGGTAAACTATACTATTGTGGGTACAAGTAGGCACCCTTGATTTTTATCAAAAGGGTAAGACTTACCCCTAACTCATAAGCTTCACTTGTGACAAAAACAGTCCACTTGGTTTGAGGCTCCCCTTTATACGGTTGAGTAGTATACAACTCGTATGCATTGGTTATGCCAAGGGGAGGTCATGTCATACAGAAAATAGTAGGATACCCTCATGAACTAATCAAGGTACGAAAGGGGAGGGAAAGGTGGGTATGAGTTGTGACAAAGGGTACGACTCAAGTCTCTAGGCGTACCCAATTCAGAGTCACAAAAAATAGTCATTTTTCAATGATTCAAGTCTAGGTGTTTCAATCCTCCCCCACTTGGATCATTCGTCCATGAATGAAGGGTAAGGCAAGTATAAACACAAGTTAACACATCAAACTGCATCAAACCGACCCTTACAAGTTAGAAACAACCACACAACAAGGATACAACACAACACATATTATTATCATCATTAATCAAACATTTTATCTCATTGGTCGTGGGACTCAAACCTATTGTATATCAAGACATAAATCAAGCAAGGAGACCTACCACATACCTCTATCACAAGCTTCCAAAATGGGAAATAAATGCAGGTACTTGGACTTTATGTCCTCTTTCGCCTCCCAAGTAGCTTCCTTAGACTTTTGGTTTCTCCATAGAACTTTCACCGAAGCCACTTCTTTCATTCACAACTGGCGATCTTACCGATCCTCCTCATCGGGATCTCCTCATAGGACAAAGAGTCTAAGATATCAAAATCTTCCAAGGGGACAACCAAGAAAGGATCACCCACATATTTACACAACATAGAGACATAGAAAACTGGGTGACTGGAGTCCATACTAGAAGGCAAGTCCAACTCATAAGCAACATTTCCAACCCTCTTCACAATCAAATAGGGAATGACATAAAGGGGACTAAGCTTCTTCTTTTTGCAAAACCGCAACACTCATTTCATTGGATATACTCTCAAGAATACCCAATCACCTACATTAAATTCTAAGTCCCTACATCTTACATCCTGGTGAGTATCAAGTACATACAAGTAGTTCTAGCCAACACTGGTGCCAGAAATAGAAGTAGAGGCAGACATAACACCCTTTGGTATGGGAGGAGGTAAAGTAGCAATAGAGGCCCTGTTGGCCCAAGATTCTGCTAGAGAGGGGCACTCACGATACATGTGCCCAACTTGACCATAATGAAAACACTGATTTCTCCCCTTCTTACACTGACCACTATGACTGTGACCACAAAATCTGCAAAGAGCACAGGGTGGAGCCAATTGAACACCACTTGTCTGGAATTGGGCACCCGGTGCCCGGAGCCTGCTACTAAATTGAGACTAACTATAACCCAATGACTTTAGGTAAGGAGAGTGAATACTAGCTGAAAAGAATGAATCCAAAATCCCCCACTTCTTTCATGGCCACTTGCCATCATCTCCACTACTACTCTTACAAGGCCTAAACTTTTTGACTTTCCTCTCACTAAGCTCAACTTTCTTCTTTTTCTCATCCTCTACTTTTTGCATATACATAATCAATCTAGAAATATCGATGTTCTCAATTAAAAAGGTCATCTTTCTCTCAAGAACTAACTCACGGGACAATCTCGAGACAAACTTACACATCCTAGCGCTCATGCCAGAAACTATCTCTGGAGAATCCTTGACAATTAATGGAATTTCAAGGAATACTCTTGAATGAACATTCTCCCTTGCTTTAAGTTCACAAACTCTTCCGCCTTTTCTTCCCTCAACTCTTGAGAAAAGAAGAGATCTAAAAAAGCCTTAGAGAAATCCACCCATGAAACCAGATTAGCATCAATACTGATAGACAACTCTCACCCTTCATACTATTTGTACACTACACCTTTCAATTGGTAAAAAGAAAGCTCAAGACCCTTAATTTTTGAAGCATGCATGATTTGGAAAATTTTCTTCATTCCATAAACGAAGCCTTGAGGATCTGTCTCAACCTTCATACCCGTGAACATAGGAGTGCTTAACCTCATAAATTGTCCAATTCTTGTAGCCTCAGGAGAAATGGTAGCTAGAGCACCATGCTTTGATTGAGAGGCCACCAATTGAGTCAAGAGGTTGATGGAATGACAAAACTCCACATTAGAATTATTTTCTTGAGGGGACTACGGAGGAGAGTTACTCTCATAAGTAGGGTTAGTGGGTGGAACCCCATAAGGATGGCCAAATATCACCGCCTTAGGCCGGGTATGAACTCACGATGTTGGATGAGCTTCGTTCATAGGACCCTCAGTTAGGGTCAAAGTATTTTCCTAAATCTCAGATCTCCTTGGAGGCGTGATTTGAAAGATAGCAAACAAAATAAGAGGGATAAAAAACCTTAGACTTTATAGCTTAAGATTAAAAAACAAGAAAGGAAACATTTCTAAGATGTCTCATAACCCTTCTTTTATAAGTGTGGCGCACATAAAACCCATAAAAGTGGTTTTACATGACATGGCATTGTGAACACCCAACTAACCATGAACCTAGGCTCTGATACAAACTTGATGCGACCTAAAATCTGGGTCATATCGTATGGGCACCCCAAGCTCACATGAATCGGAGGTCGCCCCAATAACCCAACCTAAACATCTTATCCTACCATAGGAGTTGAAGGGACTCCAACTCATAAGTTAAGATTTGCAGAAGTAATATCATAAGTCAACATTAGATTCATGATAACTAACTCATACCCAAGTTCATAGTTATTCACAATACCTCTATACAAAACAAAGTTAATAAATGTATATGTCAGGACAAGTACCCAACGGTAGCCAAATCAAGTCTAAATGAGTCTAAGTCTAATCATAAGAGACCAAGATATAAAGATCTTTCAGAGTAATAAAGCTCACTACTTCAAGTAAATGCATAAACTACATCGATCTACTAATCACTGCACAAAAAGAGAAGAAGATGCTCCAATCCCTACATCGCATGGGGACATAGCGTCCGAAGACGGTTAGTGATTGGAGCGCTAGTATGTAACTCAAGGATAAGTGATAAAATAATATCACCAATTATATCACATTTTATCTCGTTCATACATTAATCCATACATATAGATACATCACATGCTAATCAAGATATCAAGGCTTATCATTATTCTCAAGCATTCATTCATTAGACATGAAGTGGGGACCCCAACCCTTGACATTTATAGGTTCAAAATAAACATTATGCATAGGACTTTAACCACATTTACATGCACTTATACAAGGTACTTCAACCATGCTTAATCATTCATTAGCCAAGGACTTTAATCGCATACACAATCTTTCAAACAAGGGTCTTTAGCCATACACAAATCTAGTTGGACATAGGACTTTAACCAAATGTCCACATATTTAATTGGGCATGGTACTTTGACCTCATGCTCTCACATTAGGCAAGGGAATTTAACCTCATGATATACTTAGAATATAACCACGAGCCATTCTATTTGGTGAGGTTATCTAACATTTAAAGATCTTTTTAAGCAAGGGACTTTAACCTCGAGCAATATCATTGGGCAAGGGACTTAAACCTTAAGCCATTAATAAGGCAAGGGACTTCAACATCAAGTAATCACATAAGGCAAGGGACTTTGACCTCAAGCTATCACAGCTATCATTAGTTGGCATTTGAGACTTTAACCCTTTGCCCATGCATCAATATACCTTCAATACAATATTTAAGGACTTTAACCACTTTAGTTAATCCAACACTATCCATGACGACATGGACCTTATGGGATTCTTCATTGCTCAACCATTTCAATAGGATAATGCCTTCTCTTAATTTAACATACAAAATAAGTTATGGTCATCAAGACCCTTACAACAATTTTATGCCATATTCTCACCACATTTGGGTTTAACCCATAATCTAAGTTCATCTTTATATATAAAGACTTTAGCCTTTTATTAGCCAACAACCAAGGTTGTTAATTTCATCACACATGGTTCATAATTCCTTTAACACATAATTTATCATTTATCCTTGTTCATTTAGGTCATTACCCTAGTTTAATACATCAACAAAATATGACTAGACAACCCACTTAGATAATTTCATAAATATATTGGGTACATACCTTCAACAAGGCAATTTCCATGGTATATATTATCAAGATTAGTGTTAATCAAGACCCTCATATTAATCCACATACAACAAGCAACCACACATGTAATTCATCATTCATATTACATATAAACATAAGTCTAAGCAAGATTCAACATCAAACATCATTAGGCAATAAAACACTTTTCATTTGATTTCAAAACCACCATGTACACTTACTAATCCAAGTGTGAAATACATGAGTTTAGATATATTTAAAAAGGGGAAGAGATAAATGCCTTAAACAATATGACACACCAATAATCTTGGCTCCTTCTTTCCACTAGATAATCTCCCTCAAAACTATAGTCTCTAATCTTGCTCCAAGAAGCTTTCAGAGTATTTTAGAGTGTTTAAGTCTCATAAATGTGGTATTAAGAGGCTAAAATGACTTATATTGTGTGAGGTCTTAGGGTTTTAGGCAAGGGAAATGACCACAAGGTCCTTAGTTAAAAGCTGAAAAGTATCCTCGTCCAAGGGTACGACTCCCTTAGCAATCGTACCCTAGGGTACGAATGGTGTCCTAAATTATACCCAAGGCTTATCCTAGATAAACCATACTTTTGTGGGTACTATTGGTCATCCTTAAGTCATATCCAAAAGTTACGATTCACCCCTAACTCATAGGCTTTACTAATGACAAAAATAGTCCACTTAGTTTGAGGCTCCCCTCTATACGGTTGAGTAGTATATGAATCGTATGCATTGGTTACGACCAAGGGGAGGTCATGTCATATAGGAAATATTATTATACCCTTATAGACTGATCAAGGCATGAAAAAGAAGGGCAAGGTGGGTACGATTCATGACCAAGGGTACGACTCAAGTCTCTAGTAGTAACTAACTTAGAGGTATAAAAATGGAGTTGTTTTTCAATGGTTCAAGTCCAGGTGTTTCATATAAGTATCCTCTTCCATGGATAGATGATTTGTTTGATCAACTTCAGGATGCTAGGTTTTTTTCTAAGATCGATCTTTGGTTCGAGTATCATAAGTTAAAGATTAGGGAGGCAGATGTCCCTAAGACTGTCTTTTGTACCCGATATAGGCATTTTGAGTTCCCGGTTATGTTTTTTGAGTTGACTAATTCCCTGAAGGCATTCATGGACTTAATGAATAAGGTCTTTCATCAGTTTCAAGATTTGTTCATCATTGTATTTATAGAGGATATTTTGGTGTACTATATGAGTGAGAAAAATCATGAGGATCACTTCCGTATTGTGTTACAGACCTTGAAAGACCAACATTTGTATGCTAAGTTCTTTAAGTATGAGTTATGGTTGAATGCTGTTACTTTTCTAGGTCATGTCATATCTAGTGAAGGGATCATGGTGGATCTGCAGAAGATTACAGCGGTTAAGAAATAGCCTAGACCTACGACTCCAATTGATATTCGAAGTTTTTTAGGTTTAGTAGGTTAATATAGGATATTTTTGGAGAGTTTATCTTCTATAGATGCCCCGTTGACTAATTAACTTAAAAGAAGCTGATGTTATTATGGTTTGATGCTTGTGAGGGTAGTTTTTAGAAGTTAAAGGATAAATTGACTTCAGCTTCAATCTTGACCTTACCTGATGGCACTGATGGTTTTGTGGTTTATTGTGAAGTATCCCGTGTAGGGCTTGGTTGCATTTTGATGCATCATGGTAAGGTGGTAGCCTACTAGGGAGTTGAAGGTGCATGAGAAGAATTATCCAACACATGTATTAGAGCTGTTAGTTGTGGTATTTGTGTTAAAAATCTAGCATCACTATTTGTATGAAGTGCATATGGATATATTTTCTGATCATAAGATCCTACAAATGTGTTCACTCAGAAAGAGCTAAATCTCAGGCAAATAAGGTGTCTTGAGCTAATCAAGGATTATGATATAAGTTTTTATGACCATCTAGGTAAAGTTAATGTAGTTGCTGATGCTCTTAGAAGGTTATCCATAGGGATTCTAACTCATATGGATAAAGATAAGAAGGAATTGGTAAAGGATATTCACTATTTTGTTAACCTTGGAGTTTATCTCTTGGACTCAAAAGATGGTGGTGTTTTTGTGCAAAAAGTGGTGCAGTCATCTCTTGGTACTGAAATAAAAGAGAAACAGGCATTGGATCCTATCTTAATGAAAATTAAGGGAGATGTGGGGCAGTATCTTGAGGTACCAAGAGAGGTTGTGTTCTTCTGATGTAGATGGATTGAGAGAAAGGGTCTTGGTTAAAGCTCATGAGTCGCGTTATTCTATTCATCCTTGTTCGACAAAAATGTATCATGATCTTAAAGAGATCTATTGGTGGAACAATATGAAATAAGATGTAGCCAATTTTTTAGATAAATTCATGGTGTGTCAACAAATGAAAGTTAAGCACTTAAGGCCTAGAGGTTTGTATCAAGAAATTGAGTTGCCTGTATAGAAGTGAGAAGTGGTTAGTATAGATTTCTTTATCGGTCTTTCTTAGTCTCAAAATTAGTTTGATTTGATTTGGGCCATCATGGATAGGATGACAAAGTCTGCTCACTTTTTGCCAGTGAGGACTAATTTTTTGGTGAAGGATTATACAAAGTTGTTCATTGAGGCAATTGTGAAGTTGCATGGGGTGCCTATTTCCATTATGTCAAATCTTGATGCTCAGTTCTTATCACCCTTATTGCATTTATTTCAGAGAGGTTTGGGGACTAAGGTGAGCCTTAGTATAGCTTTCCACCTGCAGTTGAATGAGCAAGGAAAAAGGACTATTCAGACGTTGGAAGATATGCTTTGAGCTTTTGTAATTAAATATGGTGATATTTGGGTTGATAAATTCCCTCTTATAGAGTGGCATATAATAATAGCTACCACTCTAGAATTGGGATGGCTTCTTTTGATTCTTTTTATGGTAGAAGGTTTAAGTCTCATATTGGGTGGTTTGAGGCTGGTGAGGCAGAGATGTTTGGCCTAGATTTAGTTCATGAAGCCATGGAGAAGGTGACGGTGATTAGGGATAAACTTAAGATAGCAAAAAGTCCTATACAAATATGAAGTGTAGGAAGTTAGAGTTTGAGCTTAGTGATTGGGTATTCTTAAAGATGTCTCCCATGAAAGAGGTAATGCAGCTTGGGAAGAAAGGGAAGCTCAATCCCTGGTATGTCGACTTGTACTTGGTCTTGAAAAGGGTCGGTAGTATTGTGTATGAATTGGAGTTTCCCTCTAGTTTAAGCTCCATTCACCAAGTGTTCCATATATCGATGGTGAGGAAACGTGTAGGTGATCCATCATAAATCATGCCTATCAGGGATATTGGTATTTTTAATTACTTATCTTATTAAGAAGGCCCGATTGAAATCTTAGATTAGAATGTTCGTTGGTTGCGGACTAAGGTCGTAGATTCAGTAAAGGTTCTATGGAGGAATCATAAGGTTGAAGAGGCTACTTTGAAGGCTAAAGAGTACATGAAGTCCAAGTGATTATTCCTATTCCCTATTCCAAAAAATCTTGTTTAAGGTATGTGTTGTTATTAACATCTTTGTTATATGTCTTTGGTAAAGAGAAGTTGTAAATTTCTTGGTATTCTTGTTTTTTGTATTAAAGGTAAGGGTAGTGATGTTTGGGGTCTAATCATGCTGACAAATGCCTTGTACCATCATTCGAGGACAAACGATCCAAGTGGAGGAGAACAGAAATATCTAAAATTTTGGCCCTTGAAAGTTCTTGAGCTTTGAGCTCACTATCCTGGTCACAACTTGACCACACAAGTCATATGGTGTCTTGACAGGTCAGGTGACCCTAGTCATAAGGTAACAGGTGTATGGTGTTAAGTTTTTTTCTTGGGTATGACTTAAAGGCACAAGTTATTAAGGCTCGTGACAAGTCGTTAGGAGGAGTGTAACGAAATCATGTAAGTTTATGGCTTGATTTTGCTCTGAGTATGAGTCGCTCACTAACAACCATAAGGATATGTTATTAGTCATAAGCTAAAATCGTAGGAAGTCCAGTGTTTAACCAAATTGAGATCTGTGTTGACTACGACTGGACCATATGAGCCGTAGGGTCTTGTTACGAGTAAGCTTATTGATTCATAAGGTTGAAACTATATCAGGATCTTAGTGACTATCTTGGTTACGACTCGTGGTCACGAGTCATAAGGATGGGTTATGAGTCAATGGTTGACTCATAGTCAAAGGCGACATTTTTCTAGCTTTTAAGTTGTGGGCATTCTGGACATTTTCTCATTTTTTCCAACTTGAAACCTATGTATTATAACCTCCTAAGATTATCCTTAGCCCTCATAAATAGATCTAATATACTCTCAAACACTCTCAAATCCTCAAGGTCAAAAGCACTTGGGTTTTTGAGAGATTAATCAATTGACACTTACAAGGGTGATTTCTCTCCATACTTCTTGGTGTTTAAGGCATATTACTCTTCCCTCATTTTCAATTTTGTAAAAGAATGTGATTTAAAGTATTATTCATGGAATATTGATGTCGAGTTTTAAACTTTAGGTTGAGGGTTTTTAATATAAATTGTTTAATACTTCATCCATGAATTTAATGAAACTATTGTGCTTAAATTGAAGGTTGGTAAATGCATTGGGATTCATGGGAATGGTGGACGAAAATAGAGGTACACTGGAATCCACAAATTGATTGTTTTGGTATTAGAATTGGTAATAAACTCAGCCCACTTGCATAATTGTTTTTGGTTTATGCATTAACACTTGGCTTGGCTTTGCTCTTGAAATAATTGCATGGTATAAATGATCATAAGATCTTACAATATGTGTTTACTCAGAAAGAGCTAAATCTCAGGCAAAGGAGGTGTCTTGAGCTACTCAAGAATTATGATATTATTCTTCACGACCATCTAGGTAAAGCTAATGTAGTTGTTGATGCTCTTAGAAGGTCATCCATAGGGAGTCTAACTCATATAGATAAGGATAAGAAGGAATTGGTAAAGGATATTCACCATTTTGCTAACCTTGAAGTTTATCTCTTGGTACTAAAATAAAAGAGAAATAGGTATTGGATCCTGCCTTAATAAAAATTAAGGAGATGTGGGGCAGCAGAAGGTGATGGCCATCGTGATTGAGGATAGTGGTATCTTGAGGTACCAAGGGAGGTTGTGTGTTCTCGATGTAGATGGATTGATAGAAAGGGTCTTGGTTGAGGTTCATGAGTCGCGTTATGCTATTCGTCCTAGTTCGACAAAAATATATCATGATCTTAAGGATATCTGTTGGTGGAACAATATGAAGTAAGATGTAGCTAGTTTTTTGGATAAATTCATAGTGTGAGAACAAGTGAAAGTTGAGCACTTAAGGCCCAGAGGTTTGTATCAAGAAAATGTGTTGCCTGTGTAGAAGTGAGAAGTGGTTAATATGGATTTCTTTATTAGTTTTTCTTAGTCTCAAAATCAGTTTGATTTGATTTGGGTCATCATGGACAGGATGACAAAATCAGCTCACTTCTTTCTAGTGAGGACTAATTTTTTGGTGGAGGATTATGTAAAGTTGTTCTTTGAGGAAATTGTGAAGTTGCATGGGGTGCCATTTTCCATCATGTCAGATCATGGTGCTCAGTTCTTATCATACTTTTTGCATTCGTTTTTGAGAGATTTGGGGACTAAGGTGTGCCTTAGTACAACTTTCCACCTGCAGTCGAATGGGCAAGTAAAAAGTACTATTCAGACATTAGAAGATATGCTTCGAGCTTACGTAATTAACTATAGTGGTGTTTGGGTTGATCATTTCCCTCTTATCGAGTTTGCATAGAATAATAGCTACCACTCTAGAATTGGGATGGCTTCTTTTGATTCTTTGTATGGTAGGACGTTTAGGTCTCATATTGGGTGGTTTGAGGCTGGTACGGCAGAGATGTTTGGCCTGGATTTGGTTCACGAAGTCATGGAGAAGGTGAAGGTGATTGGGGATAGACCTAAGACAGCCAAAAGTCCTATGTGGATATGAGGTGTAGGAAGTTAGAGTTTGAGGTTAGAGATTGGGTATTCTTAAAGGTATCTCCCTTGAAGGGGTTAACGCAGTATTGGAAGAAGGGGAAACTCAATCCCCGGTATGTCAGCCTGTACTTGGTCTTGAAGAGGGTCGGTAGTGTTGTGTATGAATTGGATTTTCCCACTAGTTTAAGCTCCATTCACCTGGTGTTCCTTTTATCGATATTGAGGAAGTGTGAAGGTGATCCATCATAAATTGTGCCTATCAGGGATATTGGTATTTTTATTACTTTTCTTATGAGGAAGTCCCAATTGAAATCTTGGATTAGAAGGTTCATTGGTTACATACTAAGGTCGTAGCTTCAGAAAAGGTTCTATAGAGAAATCATAAGGTTGAAGAGGCTACTTGGGAGGCCAAAGAAGACATGAAGTCCAAGTATTTGTTCCTATTCCCTATTCCAAAAAATCTTGTTTAAGGTATGTGTTGTTCTTAACATCTTTGTTATATGTCTTTTGTAAAAAGAAGGTTTAAATTCCTTGGTATTCTTGTTTTTTGTATTGAAGGTAAGGGTAGTGATGTTTGGGGTCTAATCATGCTGCTAAATGCCTTGTACCATCGTTTGAGAAGAAATGATCCAAGTGGAGAAGAATTGAAACACCTCAAATTTTGGCCCTTGAAATTTCTTGAGCTTTGAGCTCACTATCCTGGTCAGAACTCGACCACACAAGTCATATGGTGTCTTGACAGGTCAGGTGTCCCTAGTCATAAGGTAACCAGTGTATGGTGTTAAGTTTTTGTCTTGGGTACGACTTGAGGGAACAAGTCATTAAGGCTCGTGATAAGTCATTAGGAGGAATCGTAACCAAATCATGTAAGTTTGTGGCGTGATTATTCTTTGAGTACAAGTCGCTCACTAATATCCATAAGGATATGTTATGAGTCATGAGATAAAATTGTAGGAAGTTCAGTATTTAACCAAATTGAGATCTGTGTTGACTACAACTGGGCCATATGAGTCGTAGGGTCTTGTTACGAGTAAGCTTATTGATTCATAAGGTTGATAGTGTATCAGGATCTTGGTCACTGTCTTGGTTACGACTCATGGTCATAAGTCATAAGGATGGGTTATGAGTTAATGATTGGCTCATAGTTAAAGGCGACATTTTTCCAGCTTTTAAGTTATGGGCATTTTGGACATTTTCACCTTTTTCCCAACTTGAAACCCATGTCTTATAACCTCCTTAGATTATCCTTAGCCCTTACAAACACATCTAATATACTCTCAAACACTCTCAAGTCCTCAAGGTCAAAAGCACTTGGGTTTTTGAGAGATTAATCAGTTGACGCTTACAAGGGTTATTTCTCTACGTAGTTCTTGGTGTTTAAGGCATGTTACTCTTTCTTTATTTTTAATTTTGTAAAAGGATGTGATTTAAAGTGTTATTCATGGAATATTTATATTGGTTTTTGAACTTTGGGTTCAGTGTTTTTAATATAAATTGTTTAATGCTTCATCAATAATTTTAATGAAACTATTTTGCTTAAATTGAAGGTTGGTAAATACGTTGGGATTCGTGGGAATGGTGGACGAAAATAGAGGTACAATGTAATCCACAAATTGATTATTTTGGTATTGGAATTGGTAATAAACTCAACCTACTTGCATAATTAATTTTGGTTTATGCATTAACACTTGGCTTGGCTTTTCTCTTGAAACAATTGCATGGTATAAATGATCATAAAATCCTACAATATGTGTTCACTCAGGAAGAGCTAAATCTCAAGCAAAGGAGGTGTCTTGAGCTACTCAAGGATTATGATATGAGTCTTTATGACCATCTAGGTAATGCTAATGTGGTTGTTGATGCTCTTAGAAAGTTATCCATAGGGAGTCTAACTCATGTGGATAAGGATAAGAAGGAATTGGTAAAGTATATTCACCATTTTGCTAACCTTGGTGTTCATCCCTTGGACTTAAAATATGGTGTTGTTTTTGTGCAAAAGGTGGCATAGTTATCTCTTGGTACTGAAATAAAAGAGAAGCAAGTATTGGTTCCTGTCTTAATGAAAATTAAAGAAGATATGGGGCAACAGAAGGTGATGGTCGTTGTGATTGAGGGTGATGGTATCTTGAGTTACCAAGAGAGGTTGTGTGTTCTTGATGTAGATGGAATGAGAGAAAGGGTCTTGGTTGAAGCTCCTGACTCGCATTATGCTATTCATCCTATTTCGACAAAAATGTATCATGATCTTAAGAAGATCTATTGGTGAAACAATATGAAGTAACATGCCGGGAATTTCTTGGATAAATTCATGGTGTATCAATAAGTGAAAGTTGAGCACTTATGGCCCAAAGGTTTGTATCAAGAAATTGAGTTGCCTATGTAGAAGTGAGAATAGGTTAATATGGATTTCTTTTATGGTCTTTCTCAGTCTCAAAATTAGTTTGATTTGATTTGGGTCATCATGGATAGGATGACAAAGTCTGCTCACTTCTTGCCAGTGAGGACTAATTTTTTGGCGGAGGATAATGAAAAGTTGTTCATTGAGGAAATTGTAAAGTTGCATGGGGTGCCTGTTTTCATCATGTTAGATCTTGGTGCTCAGTTTGTATCACACTTTTTGCATTTGTTTCAGAGAGATTTGGGGACTAAGGTGATCCTTAGTATGGCTTTCCACCTCCAGTCAAATGGGCAAGTTAAAAGGACTATTCATACGTTGGAAGATATGCTTCGAGCTTGCATAATAGACTATAGTAGTATTTGGATTGATCATTTCCCTCTTATAGAGTTTGCGTATAATAATAGCTTCCACTCTAGAATTAGGATGGCTTCTTTTGATTCTTTGTATGGTAGGAGGTTTAGGTCTCATATTGGGTGGTTTGAGGCTGGTGAGGCAGAGATATTTGGCCTGGATTTAGTTCACGAAGCCATGGAGAAGGTGAAAGTGATTGGGGATAAACTTAAGACAGCCAAAAATCCTATGCGGATATGAGGCGTAGGGAGTTAGAGTTTCAGGTTAGAGATTGGGTATTCTTAAAGGTATCTCCCATAAAGGGGGTAATACAGTTTGGCAAGAAGGAGAAGCTCAATCCCCGGTATGTCGGCCTGTACTTGGTCTTGAAGAGGGTCAGTGGTATTGTGTATGAATTGGAGTTGCCCTCTAGTTTAAGCTCTATTCACCTGGTGTTCCATGTGTCGATGTTGAGGAAGTGTGTAATTGTCTGTTGTAAATCATGCCTATCAAGGATATTGGTATTTATGATTACTTGTCTTATGAGGAAGTCCCGATTGAAATCTTACATTGGAAGGTTCGTTGGTTGCATACTAAGGTCGTAGCTTCAGTTAAGGTTCTATGGAGGAATCATAAGGTTGAAGAGGCTACTTGGGAGGCCGAAAAGGACATGAAATCCAAGTATTTGTTTCTATTCCCTGTTCCAAAAAATCTTGTTTAAGGTATGTGTTGTTCATAACATATTTGTTATATGTCTTTTGTAAAAAAAAGGTTTAAATTCCTTGGTATTCTTGTTTTCTGTATTGAAGGTAAGGGTAGTGATGTTTGGGGTCTAATTATGCTGGTTAATTCCTTTTACTATCATTTGAGGACAAACGATCCAAGTGGAGGAGAACTGGAACACCTTAAATTTTGGCCCTTGAAATTTCTTGAGCTTTGAGCTCACTATCCTGGTCACAACTCGACCTCACAAGTTATATGGTGTCTTGACAGGTCAGGTGTCCCTAGTCATAAGGTAACCATTATATGGTGTTAAGTTTTTGTCTTGGGTACAACTTGAGGGAACAAGTCATTAAGGCTCGTGACAAGTCATTAGGAGGAATCTTAACCAAATCATGTAAGTTTGTGGTTTGATTTTGCTCTGACTACGAGTCGCTCACTAAGAGCCGTAAGGATATGTTATGAGTCATGAGATAAAATCATAGGAAGTCCAGTATTTAACCAAATTGAGATCTGTGTTGACTATGACTGGACCATATGAGTCGTAGGGTCTTGTTACGAGTAAGTTCATTGATTCATAAGGTTGATAGTGTATCAAGATCTTGGTCACTGTCTTGGTTATGAATCATGGTCATAAGTCATAAGGATGGGTTATGAGTCAATGATTGACTCATAGTTAAAGGCGACATTTTTCCAGCTTTTAAGTTATGGGCATTCTGGACATTTTCACCTTTTTCCCAACTTGAAACCCACGTCTTATAAACTTGTTAGATAATCCTTAGCCCTCATAAACACATCTAATATACTCCCAAACACTCTCAAATCCTCAAGGTCAAAAACACTTGGGTTTTTGAGAGATTAATCAATTAACGCTTACAAGGGTGATTTCTCTTCGTATTTCTTGGTGTTTAAGGCATGTTACTCTTCCCTCATTTTTAATTTTGTAAAAGGATATGATTTAAAGTGTTATTCATGGAATATTAAAGTTGGGGTTTGAACTTTGGGTTGAGGGTTTTTAATATAAATTGTTTAATGCTTCATCCATGATTTTTATAAAACTATTGTGCTTAAATTGAAGGTTGGTAAATGATTGGGATTAATGGGAATGGTTGACGGAAATAGAGGTACAATGGAATCCATAAATTGATTGTTTTGGTATGGGAATGGTTGACGGAAATATAGGTATAATGGAATCCATAAATTGATTATTTTGGTATGGGAATTAGTAATAAACTCAACCCACTTGCATAATTGATTTCGCTTTATGCATGAACACTTGGCTTGGCTTGTCTCTTGAAACAATTGTATGGTATAAATGGTTAAGGATGGTTTTAAAAACCTTATCGGGTATACGGGAATTTCCAAAGTGAATGTTCTATGAAACCCTTCTGGGGTACACGGGAATCCCCCCAGTGATTTTAATAATGGAGTCTGTAGGGTATGTGGGAATTCTCTAAGTGTTGGCTAATGAAGTTGCTTGCAAGCTACAATAGGTTTGATGATACCACTTAATAATTGACTCCTGGGATTGTGGCTTGGTTATGCATTAAATGTTTTAATAGGGCAATAATGAGGGTTGTGATAGCTAGCCGTGAAGGTGTGAGTCTGAAGGAAGGACACTGGAAACTAATGCTTGCAGATATAAGGGTTGGTGTTGATGACCATATTCTTGTAGGGTACATGGTAATTCCCTAAATCTATACATGTATATATTTATCATGAAGGGCGAAGGGTACAAGGAAATCTGAGGCCATTTATGATATCTCTAGTTCATGCGGCTAACATGCACTGAGGCCCATTCAGGGGGTAACTGGACCCATATATCCCATGGGTGGACTTCTGATGTTAAAGCTACATATCCTAGTTTAAGGTTTTAAAGTGCAAGGTAAATCTTGTTCCCTAGCTCGGCATGATAAATATATATGTATGTATGTATTTGCATATGGTTATGAGCATTGGTTTAATTTGGTTTTGGATTGATGGCATTATTTTATCTTTATCCCTTAGTTACATACTAGTGCTCTCCCCACTAACCATCTTTGGATGCTATATCCCTACGGATGCAGGAACCGACCATACTTCCACTCCTCCTACTTATTGACTAGGTGATTCGAGGACAACTTTTGAGTTAGAATGGAGTGGTGATCTTCCATACTTTTAAATACCCCATTTTATGCTATGGATTTCTGTATATCTTTGCTATTCCTTTGGTCTTGGTTTTGGCTATGGCCGGGGCATATCCCGACTTTATATTCTTAGGTTTTATTAGAGGATTTGTCTGACTATGGTGGACATGGGCGGCATCGGTATTGGTATTGGTATTGGTATTGGTATTGGCATTGGGATATGTATTGGTTGGTTGGGGATATTTAGTTTTGGTTTTAGACTTATTACAACATCTTTAAATTGATATCATCTTATCTTGTTATATGTTTTGAATTCATCTGACATAGGGTGAAGGGTGGCCAATGGTTGGGTATTAGGGGTGGTCACCCATCCTGGTTGGACTTGAGATACCTGACATGGACAGACCCTGGTTTAGGTCATGTCAGATTAGTAACAGATACTAGGTTCATTGTCAATTGGGTGTCCACAAAGCTGTGTCGAGTAGGGTATCTTTTCAGGGTGTGTAGTACGCCTCATTCATAAGGGAGAGGCTATGAGACATTTAGGAATATTTCTCTTTCTTGTATTCTATTTTTGGGCTATAGAGACTAAGGTCTTGGATCTCTCAAATTCATGTTCGTATTTCAGATCATACCTCCAAGAAGATCAGATGTCTGTGAGAACCCTTCTATGCCATCAAAGGACAATAGAAATGGAGTTCGTCCTACTCCAAAGGTTTAGACTAGGTCTAGGGCCACTTTCTCTAATGGTCCTAATAGAGCTCCACCAGTTTCTCTTGTCCCTCCCCTGACATCTCAAGCTGACGTGTCTAATGCTGATTTTTGCCAGTCGATCCATCTACTCACTTAGTTGGTTGTCTCTCAGACTAAGCATGCAGATTCTGTTGCTCCACCATCTGCATGCAGAATCGATAAGTTATGTACTTTCTACAGTCTTTTGGATGAGTAGAAGGATTTCACCCTTTGCGTTTGATTCTCAAGATGTTGCATTACTAACTCTTATCTTGATCCCAGTTAACTATTACCTTTGACTCTCTAATTATTAGATAAAAGCTAACCATCTTTCTTATATATTACCTAGTAACGTGGATCGATAGTTAAACCTCAAATTACTATTGTCATTATCTTTTCCTAGTCACTACTCCTCTTTTGTAGTAAGTAGCAATATCTAGATGGGATTCTAACATTTGCAGCCGTTAAGATAACTATTATGCTGAAGATCATACAATGTATGCCATGGGTATTGGTTCAATTCAACAATCACACTTCCCCTACTTCGTCAATCAGCTAGGGTTTACACCACCCTAGCTATGGGTTTTTAGCCGATCATATTTGTGAAGAAATCAATGACATGCATAATTTAAGGCTTAGATGAAATCACAATGATAAGATGAATAAAACCTCAAAACTATAACTTGATTAATCAACTGAAGTTAATACAGGAGAATCTCAAGATCAATATAGAATCTTGAAATTAAAATATGTTTGTGAGTATCAAAAGTGCATAACTCCTGATAAAAAGTACAAAAGGGGTATTTATAATACATGAGGAAACCCTAAAAACAAAGCCAAAATAAAATAAGAGAAAACCGGGTCGGTGGCCAAATGTGGTCCGTACCTGCGGTCTGGTCATGGCCGCAGGTACTACCTGTGGTCTGGATCTGGGCATAGGTACGAATTGTAGGTACTAGATAGGAAAAATCCTGCAAGTCAGCTCTCGAGATTTTGGACTTCAGGCACCTGCTTTGCCTACCTGCGGTTTGTACGTTTACATGTGATCCGTTGGTTGACTTAGTAAGTACTGGGAGTCAGTTTTTTTAACTGTTCTTCAATTTTTGAACATGCTTTAATCATGATCAAGCCAAAAAAACATCCTGCAAAACATCCCCAAAATGGATCATATCTAACAAAAGGCCTCAGAAACTAGCGTCTTTTCCTCATTTTAAGTGTCGAAAGTGCTATATTTGTATAGCACATCAATACCCATAACTTAGAATGTTTACATGTCCTCGAGCAACAAAAACACAAAAAAAACAGCGCTTAACTAGGATAGTTTAAACTATTCAAGGCAGTCAGTCATCGCATTAAGTTCAAATCACAACATCCCCTCTGCCCATCTTAGTTTTCAAAATCAATTGTGTATGAACATAAAGCAAAACAATGTGACACAATGGGATCAAGGTATGGAAATTACATTAGCAATAAACAACCACTCATATATACAAATTACACTACCTAAAACAAGCAAATTGCTAGCAACATGACTCAACTTCCCTCACAACAAAGATGTCCCACTCACTCATATGAAATAATGCATGTCAATGCAGGGACTGTCAAGAGACACTCATGCTTAACAAAGAAGTTCCACTCAAGGCATGTCAAATGCCATAGACTTGCTCTTATTTTCTTTACCTTAGCATTCAGATAATCAAGCTAGGATCTCTATAAGACTTTTCTCGACTTGTAATGTAGGCTTGGAGGGAAGTATGATATATATAGATATTTAAAGTGACTAAGCCTCCTTTGCACTATACTAACCTTAGGGTCTCACTTACTAGCCAATTTCTTTCTTTTATTCCTCCCTTATTTCTCCCTTATTTATTTTAAAGCACATTAAAATTAGGTGTGGTCTTTTATTATTTCTTTTTCACTTTTTTACACAACTTTTCTTTTCTTTTTGTTTTTCTTCTTTCTTTCTACCATACCAGCCCTACTCACTTTTCTCTTATTTTACCCTTCTTCAGACCCACTTTACACTACGCACCCCTATGATATCCACCCTCAACTTAGGCATTTTGCCAATATTAAGGTGCACAATACCCAAGGAGGAACAGGGCCAAAATAGGTTTATTGTAATATAAAATAGGAAGGTGAATGGTGAAACAAGAAAAATAGGCTTATAAGGCTCAAATCAGGGATCAAGGAATATCATTCACACATGGAAGGTCATAGTGGACTAAAATAAAAAAGGACTATGATTCTTTCCTAACTGACTATCCTTCAACATAGGCAAGACTAACCAGGCAAGTTCTGAATTTTACACACAAAGGGAACTAGGTAGTTTCTCACACACACATGGCATAGATTCAATGTTACCAACTACTAAATATCTAGTTCATGCAATTGTTAGCAATGATTATCATGTCCCTAATCCTAATGCCATAAAAAATCCATAAAATTCACACATATCTACCTTTCACATAGTTCTAAACACAAAATTTTTGGAGGGGTATCAAAAATCAATCAAAACATGACTACTACCCTAAATTCTTAAAAATCTCTTAATTACACAAAACAAAACACAATATGCCAAAACATGTCGGCTCTACTAGGAACAAGACTTTGGAAAAAAGAAGTACGACAATAAAAACCCCATGAGGACATCAAGGCCAACAAGCAGCCCCACCCCCAACTAAAAATCATGCATTATACCCAATGAATTAAACCAAAATATGAGAGTTAGGAACATCCATGTGGCACCATAGGTGTGAAGAACCGACGTCAAACGTACAATAAGAATAAAAACAACAAAGTACCATGGGTTGCCTCCCAAGAAGCTCTTGATTTATTATTGCGGCATGACTCAGTTCCTTTGGCTACTCAAACTTTGCTAAGGTCTATCTCAGTACCATGTTTGGAGATATTGTGCCCTAGCACGATATCTTATATCACTATGAAGTGGTATTTTTCCCATTTTAGCACCAAATTACACTCTTCACATTCTGTTGTATACAGGCCAGATGGTCTAAACAATCATCAAAATAATACTCGACCACTGAAAAGTCATCCATAAATACCTCGATCGTGTTTTTCCCCATATTAGAGAATATAGACATCATACACCTCTAAAAAGAGGCAGGTGCATCGCAAAGTCCAAATGGCATCCTCTTTAATGCTAAGGTCCCATAGAGGAAAGTAAAGGTAGTATTTTTTTGGTCTTTGGGAGAAATCATGATTTGATTTTAACCCGAATACCCATTAATAAAATAATACCAACCCCTCTCTGCTAGTCTATCCAACACCTGATCCATGAACGGCATAGGAAAGTGGTCCTTTGGTGCCCACTTTTTAGTTTTCTGTAATCCATGCACACTTGCAAATCGGTTACTGGCCTCATTGGCACTAACTCATTCTTTTTATTTGGAACCACTGTAATTCCCACTTTATTTGGAATTCATTGAACTGAGCTTACCCACTTGTTGTATGAAATGGCAAAGATCACCCCAACATCTAACCACTTTATTATCTCCTTTTTTACCACTTATTTTATAGAAGGGTTTAGTCGTCTCTAATGCTCAATACTAGGAATGTTGTCCGGCTCAAGCTATATCTTATGTATACATATACTTGGTGGAATCCCCACATTTCTGTAATGGTCCACCCAATAGCTTTGTTAAACTTTCTTAGGGGCATTTGTAAAAGCATGTTCCATGTAATGCACTAGCCATCTCATCAAAGCCATCTATCCCATCACTCTCAAAGTTCATAATTACTATTGCTAATGTTTTTACCCCTAATCTTTCCTTAATAGGCACATTAACTATGATCATGTCAACATCCATCACATCTATCACTATTGTAACTCTCATATCATCTGACTGTGTTACTGGCAAGTAATATTTAACACAATTTGCTGATTATTCCACTTAAAAGTGATCACTTCTAAATCCATGTCAATCAATACTTGGCCAGTAGATAAAAAGGGTCTACCCAATATAATCGAAGAATGGGTATCTACTTCGTAGTCTAAAATCATAAAATCTATTGGATAAGTGAATTGTGCTACTTTTATTTCCACATCACGCAAAATACCCACTCTCTTATTTACAAATGAATCATCCATCATAAGCCTTGCACATATAGCCTTGAATTTTTCTAACCCCAACACCTTATATATCACCAGTGGAATAACATTTATTCATGCTCTAGAATCATATAGAGCCTGATGAATATAATAAGGCCCAACATAATATGGGATGGTCACTGCACCTGGGTCCCCTTTCTTTTATACCAATGGTGCATGATAATCTGAGCTAAATTATTTTACTATACTTTAAAGCTCTTCTGCAGCCCATTCATCATCGCAATCACTATCAAAATCATCATCACTATAGGTTAGCTTCTTAAACTATACCTCAGGTGACTCATCAACAATAATATTCTTGTTCTTTGGCTCATCAGTAGTACCCAAAAAATGCTCATCAGGTAAGGAGTCATCCCTAGTTTCAATAGACAAACAGTAAACAAATGTTGGAGGATTTTACACATTGTCAGCAGGTAATACTCCTGACTGTCTCTCAGCTAAAGTGAGAGAGATTTTCCCATACTGCTACTCCAACTGCTTAATAGCAATTGCATGTGGCTCAACCTTTTGGGATAATCCTAAAATATCAACCCTAAGTTCCTTTAGGAAAGCCTCTTGGCTCTCTTAATCCTCCATCAACATGGTCAATATCTCTTCTATTCTAAAATATGCCTCTCGTCTACCAGGTGAAATGTACTTGTAATACCCCGTACTTCTACCTAGCTTAAAATCATCCTGAGTACGTTAGAAACTTACTTTGAAAGATAAATCTACTTTTATATACGTGGAATTTTTAATATTTTCACTTTTTTTTCATGTGGGAAATTGAATTAGCTTTCCAACGATACTAATTTTGTCTAAATCCGGTATCGGGGTAGAAAGTTATGGCCATTTTAAAGAAAGCAGTCAAAACTGCCCACGTGCGATGATGAGGGTCGATGGACCATTGAGCTAGTGGTGGACCATCGCCCAAACCATCGTAGCGGAGGTAGTGAGACCACCATCTTACTAAGGGTGGCTCAGGCTGATGGACCATCGAGCTAGCGACGGACCATCGCCCAAGCCATCACAGCAAAGACAGTGAACCCCTATTCTGCCCAGGTGCGACGGTTAGGACCGACAGATCATCGACCCAGCGACAAACTATCACACCCACCATCGCATAGTTCGTTCAGTTATTTTAAAGTCATTTTTAAAAGGGTATTTAGGTCTTTTCCATCCGTTTTAACCCCTAATTATATCAAACCAAGGCTCATAAGTTCATTATTCATCTACAACATCAAATTAGGGTTTTCTCTCAAAGATAATCCCCAAGATCAAGATCCAAATCCTTCTTCAAGAAACTAAGAGATTTCAAGTTCTTGAAGTCCAAGAACTTTAAGAAACTCACAACCCGGGTATGTCATGTGTTGATTCATGGGTCTCTTTGACCCATGAAGATCAAGAATCTCTTTTCAAAATCAAAGATTTGTGTATTTATGAATGTTCATGATTTAAATTGAATTGAAATTCATGTTCATGATGTTGTGGGATTTTGATTCATGTTTGAAATTTCATATTCCAATGATTGACCCTAATATGTGGTGATTTGCATAATAATCATGATAAACCCTTAAATTTACATGTTCATTGATGTATCCATGATTATTAGATGTGTTGATGATTATATAACCAAAGCATGCTCCCAGTGTGTTTGATTAAATGCTGATGTGAAGGAAAACTGCCATACTAGTATGATAATATGAAATCCCCATTTATGTACAAGTTTATGCATGTCTAGTGTTTGATGAAATGTCTTAGTCAATGAATTATGGATATATGTGTAGTCATTGTGGTGCTTTATAACTTGCACTTCATGAAATCTCCAACTTATTGTATTATGGATTGTGATATTGGTCCTGTATCCAAGAAAGTCATATTTTATCAATTTCCTTCTATCGAGTCTTGGGGATACTTGTACCAAAAAATTTAGCTGTGTGCCTAGAATCAGTGTCATGTTTTCAAGATACTCTCAGTCAAGCCATGATCCATAGAATTTAGCCAGTCTTATGACTCAGGAAAACTTAGTAATCTCAGTAGTATTCGGTCAGTCAACGGAACTCAGTTAACTCAGTCCAGTTCAGTTCAATTAATCATGTTCAGTGTCTATTTAGATGGGAGTAGAAATTAGCACCAAGTGAAACCAAGGATGGGAACCCACCTGTTAAATGAGGGTGTGATTCGTAGAAGCAATCTTTGTGTTCTAGAACTATGTAGCTAGCGTAGGTTAAGACATCGTAGCCTATTATATGAGGGTAGATAAGGTTGCTTAACCTGTTATATGAGGGTTCCCACCATTCTCATTAGAGTCACCTGTTATATGAAGGTTACTCACAGATTGTCCTTACCAGTGATGCGGTATTGACACCTTTCCAATTAGGATTACAGATTAGACCCTAACTCAGTTATATTGTGTTATTTTGGGCATGCCTGTTAGATTACTACTTCCCACAGTTTCAGTTACAGATTAGGACTATCAGACACAGTTATTTGGTCTCAGTAATAGAACTTAGATAGTTATATAGAACTTAGGATTGTTAGATACAGACAACTCAGAACAACATGGAACTCATCTAGTTCCATCAGAACCTACACTGTCAGATATAGTCGCTCTATATTAGTTATTTTAGTTATATATTTATCAATATCTCATGTTATCAATATTCAGGCTCAGTAATCATGTTATCACGAACTCAGTTACAGTTATTATGTCTTTATTTATACATTCTCGCGTTCATGATACCTAGTTAATTAGTATAGTTCATGCATGTGAACCCTTTGCTGTAGTAGCCCATACTTCTACCTAGCTTAAATTTATCCTAAAAATATTAAAGACTTATTTCAAAGATGAATCCACTTTTATACATGTGGTATTTTCAAGATTTTCACTTGTTGTCATATAGGAAATTCAATAAGCTTTCCATTGATACCAAGTTCTCCCAAATTCGACACCCGGTAAAAGAGTTAGAGACATTTTAGTAAGACAGTGTCCCGCCTGAGCCATCAGTACATCGCAGAGCAGGTCAAAATGGCAATCATTAAAATTCAGTGAGCCTCCGAGATTATGGCGCTCGTGCCAGGGCTCAAATTTAGAATCGTCCTTTTTCTAGTGTCTCAACGCGATACCACCGCGTTATAGTAAACTTCCAGGTCCTATCGAGTATTGCAACGCAATTTCATCATGTTGCACTGTAAGCCCAGCTCCCACTTAGCAATTTCCAGTGACACGACGTGATAGCACCGTGTTGTGCCAACCCGCCAAATTGGAAAATTTTCTCAGAAATAAAATACGCGTCCAAGAGATAAAAGGGTCAATTTCTCAACCCTATATAAACCCAATAACACATGATTCAACCATATTTTATTCAAAATATAAGTTTTCTCTCAAGAAAAAGCTAGGGTTTTCGATTGGGGATTCAAATCCAAGATCCAAATTCAAGAATGTCTACGTCAATCTTCGTAGAATCAAGAACTAAGGTATGCACAGTGTTGATTCATGGACTCCTTTCGTCCATGAAGCTCAAGAACCCTATTTTAAACTATATGTCATGATGTTCTTGTTTTGAATTTATTATGTTCATGTTGATGTTATTGTATGATTGCTAATATTGCATCTTTATTATGTTTACATGAAACTATGTTAGTATAGGGTTGAAATTCATATAATTGAGTTAAATTGTGGAACCATGTTGTATTAAATTGATAATCATACCTATGCCCTATGTGTGCATGCAAGGTGTTTGATAATGTGCCCCAATGAATGACTGATGATCAAGTACTTAGTTTCCATATGTCAAGATCATGTCATGCCTCTTAAGTTATGCAATACCTATTTGATTAAGATGATTCCTATGCTAAACCTATGCATTGTGATTGCTTGATGGGATGTTCGTAAAATTAGAAGTATGGAATTATGTCATGTTTATATACATTACTATCCATGTACAACATTATGATGATCATGTGCTTCATGAAATTTCCAACTATGAAATTATGAATTGCTGATATTTGGACATGTGATTAAAAGTTTCAAGACTTATCAGTTTCATTCTATCGAGTCCTGGGGGTACTTGTACTCGATAATATAGTTGTGTGCCTAAAGCCATGTCATGTTTTCACGATACTCTTAGTTAAGCCATGATCCTTAGAATTCAATCAGTCTCATGACTCAGGAAAATCAGTAAATTCAGTATCAGTCTAGTCCTACTCAATAATCTCAGTGACCTCAGTGGTCTCAATAACTTCAGTACTAATAATCTTGGTAACCTTAACATTTCCAGAAATCTCAGTAACTTTAGTACTCTCCGTCAGTCCTTAGATCTTAGTAGCATTCTTTCAGTCAATGGAACTCAGTGAACTCAATTTAGCTCCGCTAAACAATACCATTAGTATCAGTTCAGTTCAGTTAATCAGTTCATTGTCTATTCAGTTGGGAGCAAGATTCAGCACTGAGTGAACCCAAGGATGAGGACTCACCTGTTATTCAGTAGAGGGTGTGATCCCTAGAAGCAATCCTTGCATTCCAGAACTGCATATCCACCGTAGGTTGAGATATAACCCTATACGTAGGGCTACTAATATATCTTGTTTGGGGTTATTCCTATAGAAGGGTTGACAGAAGAGCTTCCCATCAGAGAGGGTTACCTCACAGCTTATCTTTACCCATGGCATAGTACTGACACCCTTCCAGCTGGGGTTACAGGTTAGACTCCACCAGTCAGTTCTAGGGCATTTCTGTTAGATGATTACCTCCCACAATCTCAGTCTCAGCAATAGAACTCAGATAGTTCTACAGATTTTAGAACTATCAGATATAATTACTCAGTACAGTACGAAACTCAGCTAGTTCTATTAGAACTTAGATTGTCAGATACAGTCACTCAGTATTAGTATATTAGTTATACAAAACTCATGTTATCAGTATTCAGACTTAGGACTGTCAGATACATTCAATCAGATCAGTTCTTCATAATCAGAACTATCACAAACAAATATTCAAATATCCATATCAGTAAAATCAGTTGTCAGCTTACCTAATACAGTTAATCTGTATTCTAGTAATAGTAAACTCAGATATTAGTAAATTCCTATTATAAGTAGACTCAATAGTCAGAACTCAGTATTCAGTCCTATCACGATCTCAGTTACAATTACTTATTCATACATGTATTTTCACATTTATATTATTCAGTCAGTTAGTATTGTTCATGCAAATAAACCCTTTGCATTCAACCTACCTCACTTGCATACCAGTACATTTAACGTACTAACGCATTTGTGCTATAGTGTTTTATACCATAGGTTTAGAAGCACAAGCTCCCGAGCATCCTTAGTAGATCAGACGTTTAGCATCCAGACTTATAGTGGGTCCTCATCATTCTAGGATAACATGATTATTTTATTAAATTATTATTTTAATACTTTAGAGTTAGTTGGGGGACATATCCCATCAACTCCACAGTTTTTAGATAGTTTAGAGGCTTTCAAACTACAGCATGTGTTAAGACAGTTTATTTCAGCTTTGGGTATTTTTATACCCCATTACAGACATTGTATTATATTCATTATTAGTTTATTTTTGAACCTTATGGCCTTATAGCTTGTAATACACATATTTACAATGTATTATTCAGTGCTTAGTTACAGATATCATTCATGGGTTAGCTTATGGTCCTTTGGGGTCATGAGCACCGTATAGCATTCTGGATACCAGATTCGGGGTGTTACAAACTTGGTATCAGATCCTAAGGTTCAACAGTATCCTAGGAAGTCTTAAAATCCACATCTAGTAGATTCCTGTACATGGGTGTGTTGTGCACCACACTTATGTGTAGGAGGCTATGAGATGTTTTAGGAACTGTTTACCTTCTTTTATATTTCAGATTGTGCTATAGAAATATTCTCTAATAAATTCATGTAGTTTCTCATCATGCTCCACTCATGTCAACTCCACCTTACATTCAAGGTAACAGAAACAGTGAAGCTCAAGGTCCTAGGGGTAGGCTTTCTCATACAGTCCCCGCAAACAGTTATGGGATTTTCCATAGGCTCAAAAGTATCCCATCAGTTCCATTATGTTCCAAAGTTGTACAGATCTCATTCATGATCATGAGAACTCATTTGCAAACCCAACATTAGATATGCCATCAGATCTCTTCTCAGAATCCTATGATAGTGTGTGACCTAGAGTTAGAAGCATGAACCCAGGAGTTTAGCAATAGTAGATTTGGGATTACGTTATCCAAATTGAGCAGATTATGTATTCATGGGGATAGTTGTACCAAGGTAGACCAATAGGCTTGAAAAGTGCAAGAAAGAATTTAAGATTATTAATCTAAAATTAAGTATGAAGGTATGGATATAAATTAGGAGATGCAATATTAGTAGTATATGAAGAAACAAAATCAGATGATGTATTTAGTAAGGCAAGCATGTGTCGAACAAAGTGTAAGTATGTCATGATGATTGTAGTTCAGTTCAAAGTTTAGTAAATTGTTCACAGACTTATGATGATGGCTTAAAGCTAAGGTGAAGATGATAGATCAAGTGACTGAGTAGGCTCTCAGATCCTAGTAGTAGTGTTAATACGTATAGAAAAGCAGTAAGGGAAGATGATTCCCAACTCATCCTTATCGTAGTGTATAGTTTGGTACTTCAATCAGCATGATGCCTACGTATGATTCACATCTCAGTTCCATGAATAAAGCTTATGTTCACACGTATTTCATAGAATCATGTGTGCTCTCAGTTCCTAGTATAGGGAGTTCAGTTCTATTCCCTTCAGTAATACAAATCATGTCCTACGAATGCAGAAAACTCCAAACTTAGGCCATGCACACAACTCATGCTTTACAGTATACTCAGCTTCCATGGATCATGCTACGCCTCTACTGATCAGTTAAATTCAGACTATGTTATGGATATCCGCAGTTTAGACCTCTTGGTGAGTCCATGATGCTTGTATTCTATCCCTCAGGCTTCAGTTAAGTGTCAAGTTCAATTAGTGTTCATTCATGCTTCAGGTCCTCCTGATTTAACCCTTCAATAAGCTCTCTTTGTGTACACAGTGTAGTGATGGGCAGTTGCTTAAATGGGAGAGAGTAAATGTTACATGTTAAGAGAAGATTGTTGCATGTTTGTTATACACGAGGGTGTAGTTATAAATATAGAGTAAAATGTCATGTTAGTGTGCAAGTAAATGGCTAGCAAGAGGTTGTATTTAGAAGTTGGGAAAGTACAGAGTGTGAGTGTGTATTCAGATCTTTGACTTATGTCAGCCCCCATCGTGTAACTATCAAAATTCAGTTGCCATCTCAATTATAGTTTTAGTATTTAGTACTCAGTAATCAGTGTTCAGACCCATAATAAAATTTTTCAGCACTAGTCTAAACCTCAGTTATTAGAAATCAACGTTTAGTCTAAATTACCGTGTTAGCTACAATCTTAGTCCCAGTCCTAGTTCAGCCAGATCAGAAACTCAGTTCGCTTTTAGGATTACCCAACCATAGCATATAGCTATCAGTTACTCAGTAATTAGTATTTCAGTACCTCAGTTACAGAATGTTTTTGAATCATGTCATACGCTTGGTCTTGCAATTTCAAGTAACACAGTTTTCATAAATCCCTGCCCAGTCACCTCATGTCACTTAGTCAGTCCTTACCTCCTATGAATAATACTCTACAGCCTTAGGCTAGTCGTTCAAACTAAGTACAGTTCAGTCTTATATGCTAGAGTTCATCAATAAGTTATTCAGTTAATCAGATAAGTTAGTATGTTTAGGCATTCGTGCTCAGCGCTCATGCAAATATTTTTAGTAGTCTCAGGTAAAAAATAAGTGCTTCAGTTAAGTATAAGTTTTTAGTATGAGTTAAATCGATCGGCCAGTAATCCAGTTTAAAAATCAGGCATCAAGTGTGTATGGTGTGGTTTCCCATCTTTCCACCTAGTCCTACTATCAAAAATCTTAGGAATGTAACTATTCCAAGATAGAAAGTCCCAGTAGTTGCAAGATCATCTCAATTCATGTATTATGCCTTAGTTTCAGATCCTAAATTTTCAGTAATGATTCAATTCATAGGTGCCCTGTGCATCGTTCCAGTTTTCCTCAGTATCACAGTCAAGTCAGTATTCTTCTAGGGACATATGTCCCAAGGAGGAGATACAATATGAACCCCCAATTGTTCATGACAAAAACATCCCATTTTTTATTCATGTATTGAATCTAGTTGGGAGTAGTGGGTACCCATAGGTTGACCCTCTAGCTTCAATCTCGGTCATATGCCATGTGTTCAAGGTACTCAGTTCAGATCACGATATTCAGATCATGTATCATATTCTATACCCAGTTACATTCTCATGTTTCCGCTCATGCATATTTAGTAATTAAGCTCAGGCTTAGCCCAAGGTAATAGCTTTTCTTAAGCTTATCCAGTTTCATGCCCAAATTTCAGTTATAAATGTGGTATTCAGTTCCATGCTCTGTTTTCATTTCAAACCTGGTACCTTTACCCTTACATATTCAGTTGCATGTTCATAAGTCAGTTCAATTATGTATTCATGCATCAGATATGTGTGATCATCTTATTAGTACTCTCAGTCATACAGTCATCATCAGCTCAATCATAAAATCATGCATCAGATATGCATGCTCAGTATGAATCTCAATAATGTCAGTCATGTAGTTATGTTTCAGTTGTTTATGTTCAGAATATACTTCAGCTTATCGTTTCTCCCATCTCAGTCAGTCTCATTCGAGAACGAATGTTCCCAAGGGGGAGATATTGTAATACCCCGTACTTCTACCTAGCTTAAATTCGTCCCAAAAATATCAAAGACTTGTTTCAAATATGAATCCATTTTTATACTTTTGGTATTTTCAAGATTTTCACTTTTTGATATGTGAAAAATTCAATAAGCTTTTCATCTATACCAACTTCACCCAAATTCGACTCCCGGGCAAAGAGTTAGAGCCATTTTAGTAAGACAGTGTCCCACCTGAGCCATCAGCGCATTGCGAAAGAGGTCAAAATGGCAATCGTCACAATCCAGTGATCCTATATGATTATGGCATGTTGTGCCAGGGCTCAAATTCAAAATCGTCATTATTCCAGTGTCTCAACATGGTACCATCGCGTCGCGGTGAACTTCCAGGTTCCATCTAGTACTACAATGCGATTTCACCGCGTCATTCCATCCCAGTTCCCAGTTGACAATTTCAAGTGACACAGGGCGAAAGTACCTCATTGCACCAGCCTGCCAAATCGAGAAGTTTTCTCAGAAATAAAATACTCATCCTAGGGTTAAAAGGGTCAATTTCTCAACCCTATATAAACCTAATAACACGTGATTTAGCCATATTTTATCCAAATTATAGGGTTTCTCTCAAGTTTCTCTCAAGAACAAGCTAGGGTTTTCAATTGGAGATTCAAATCCAAGATCCAAATTCAAGAATCTCTCCGTCAATCTTCATAGAATCAAGAACTAAGGTATGCACAATGTTCATTTATGGACTCCTTTCATCCATGAAGCTCAAGAACCCTATTTTAAACTATATGTCATGATGTTCTTGTTTTGAATTGATCACTACTAGAAAACTGCTTATTACCTAGGATTTTCATAGGGATAATGTGGTAAAATCCCCAGGTAATTTGATTACCTGCGAATTTTCTTACCTATTAGAATCCAAAGGAAATACCTTCGTACGTAATTATTACCTGCGTATTTATAAAATCCCTAGGTAATTTAGCTGCGGATATAAATCTGCAGGCATGTTATTTGCGGATTTACCTACAGATTTTCACTAAAAAAATCACAAATTATTCCCCACGAAAATTCTCAAGTAAAATCCTAGATAATTTAGCTGTGGAAAAAAATCCGTAGGTACATTATTTGCGGATTTATTTGAGACTAAACATCAAAATTTTGCACGAATTATTTGATAAAATTATATAAAAAGGATTTTACCTGTGGATTTTTAGGGAAAAAATTTCAAATTATTCCCCACGAAGATTTCCAAGTAAATCCCTAGGTAATTTAGCTACGAAAATAAATCTACACGTACATTATTTGCGGATTTACTTGCGATTAACCATAAAAAAATTTCATGAATTATTTGATAAAATTTCTTGCAGATATTTATGAAACTATTCCGCAAGAAAATTCGTATGAAATACCCCAAGTAAATCCGCAAGAATAAATTTTTCAAGAAAATTTTCATAAATATTCAGCATGTACATCCCAATAAAAATTCTCAAGTAATAATTCACACATAAATTACTCGAAACATTTCACAATTAATCAAAAATCTATTCAAAACTTTCAATAATTCTCACAAAACATCATTTAATACAAATTTAATGTAAACCCTTACAGCTAACAAAAAAATATAATTCAAAACATCCACATCAATAATGTATGATTCTTAAATGGTCCCAAACAAAATATTTTAAACTTGAATCCTCAATAACACTACTAATCATCAGGGTCAGAATCACTTTCATTCACGTTATCAGGATTACCACTTTCATTCACGTCGTCAGAGTCACCATCACTTTCATCCTCATAAGCTTGGTTGTCTTCTTAAGATGGGCGTTCATCATTTGCAGATGATTTTTTGTATACATGCTTCATCAACAAGTCTAATTCTTTTCTCATCCTCCTTCCACAATTGATGCACTTTGAGCAGCTAATATTTCTTGTTTCTTTCTTTCAAACTCATTCTGCATAAGAATATGTTAATTCAGGTCATAAAAAGTGCTAAAAATACATTATTAGCTTAAATTGTATGATATTATAGTATCAAATAAAATCAGAACAATCAACAAATATATATATATTAGCATATACAGCATCATAAACTCAAAGTTGGATTTTCAGATTATTGTGACTATTGTTCTTATTTCACTTGTTCTATTAAGATAACAGAGGATGAAATTAGAAGAATAAGAGAACAAGAGGAAGGGTTCAAGTGGTGCCATGTATTTAACACTTAATGTGAAAAAAAACTCTCTTCTTATTTCTTAAAACTCCATACCTGGTCAAATAAATTATACAAGGAACACTTCAATGGGTTATACCTTGTCAGGTACACTACAATGAATTATATAAGAAGATTTACTCAATGAGAAATTCTCAAAGAAGAGATCTTTTTATATAACCAAACAAATTTATTTTGTAACAATACTTTATTATTTTCAAGTTATTAGTACACATTTCAAGTGACTATACGTAACCATTTTCAAGTCACAATTTCAAAATTTCAAGTAACTACATTTAACCATTTTCAAGTCACAAGTTCGCAATTTCAAGTAACTACCCTTAATCATTTTCAAGTCTCCACACTTAATAATTTTCAAATAACTTATTTACATTTCAAACCACTAGTACACATTTCAAGTCACTACACTCAATTCTCAAACCATTTTTAAATAGCTAATTGACATTTCAAGTAACTACACTTAACCATTTTCAAGTCACTAGTACACATTTTAAGTCACTACACTTGACCATTTTTCAAGTAACTAATTCACATTTCAAGTCACTACACAACGATTTTCAATTCACTATTACACATTTCAAATCACTACACTTAACCATTTTCAAATAATTAATTCACATTTCAAGTCACGTAATTAACCATTTTCAAGTGACTACTTCACATTTCAAATAATTATGCTTAATCATTTCCAAGTAACAATACTTAACCACTTTCAAGTAACTAATTCACATTTCAAGTAACTACACTTTAAAAATTTTCAAGTCACTATACTTAACCATATTTTCAAGTAACTACCACTACTAGAAAAAACAAGAAAAGCGACCACAAAAACCGACAACATGTGGTTACTTTTCCTGTTTTCACTTCAAGTCGCTAATTCACTTCACAAGTTACCAAACTAAACTAAATTCAAAACAAAAGTTCACATTTTAAATACCTACACTTAAACATTTTCAAGTCACTAATTCACTTCACAAGTTATCAAACTAAACTAAATTCAAAACAAAAGTTCACCTTTCAAGTATCTACACATAAATTCCCGTCCCCGAGCAGTTCCTAATTTTAAACACCCTATGCTACCTAACAATCCATTCCAAAATTTAGGGAGTACATTCTACTTGGCTACTTTCTCTCTGTTTCCCCTAAAAAATACTCTCTCATAAACATAAAGAGAAAGACAAAACAGTAGTAGTAAATTTGCCACATTTTAAAGAAAATTAAAAAAGGGTGTGAACAAAATCAAACTTTGAACAAAACATAGTCAAAACAAAGTTAAATCGAATATTTTGTTTATGCCTAATAGATCAAAATTACCTGTTTGTAGAACCAAGCACCTCTGGCTAATCGATGAGAGTAAAATTCAAGATTGGACACAACATGACCAGTGAAAAGTCAAATCAAACCTAAGGCAAACAGCATTAACCCACAAAATTTGATAATAAACTGTGAACTCATCATGTCACAATATCAATTAACACCAATCATGTAATAAACTTATTCAAGAAAATATTTTCAAGTAGAGATCATATTCACAGAATAACAGACCATAAAAATGGTATTCTGCCTAATACTACTAGTATCATTACATGGGTTTAACAAAATTCAATTTAGCAATCAAGAACACAATAATTAGATCATAACGCCAGCTAAGCATTAAATTGAAACATTTAAAACAAGGAAAATCATCCACATACAAAAATAAAGTAAATCCAAGAACAATCTTACCAGAGACAAATTCATCATGTAATTGATATATAAAAATATTGGAATTGAATCCTTGACACTCTCGTGGGTTCGGTTAAAGAAGACGACGGTGCTGATGGCTAGTTTTGTCCGGTGTGAGATTGCCGATGGTGGCTACGACAGAGAGAACGAATGAAGGGAGATGGCGGCGGTGGTTGATTTACCGCAACTAGCGGCGGCTAGTTCCATTGGAGTTTTAGTGGTAGGCATTGCGGCGGTTGGTGGTGGTTTTATTGGTTGGAGCTGTTGAGGAAGGCGCTGGAACAGCGGCTGGTGGGATCAAGCCGGTGGGGATGACGGTTGGTCGCTGGTCTCCAATGTCCTTCGGTGCGGGTGGCTTATCGGTGGAGCAACGACGGGGAAGGGAAAGAGGCGAACTAGTGGGGGCTGGAGGCGTGGTTGAGAAAAAAAGAGAGTAGAAAGAAGTTAGAAAGAGGAGGAGGGTGGTGTGTGGCTGTTTTCTTTGAAAATAGAGGGTAGGGTTTCTGTTGGATTAAAAAGAAAGCAAAGAGAAATGTGATCTCAGTCGTTGGATCAAATTTGATCGACAGCTGAGATCTGGTTATTAAGAATATGATCAAAATTGGATGAAAAATTTAAATTGACTATAATTAGACACAATTTGGCTAGAATTGTAATAAACTAAATAAAATTAGGCTAAAATTGTTATCAATTGACAAAATCAGGCTAGAATTTAAATAAATTAAATTAAGTCAGGCTATTATTTTAATAAATATTATAAATTTTATTATGATAATAATAACAATAATAATTATAATAATGCAAAATTAGACAATGTATTTGCAAAATGTGAGTGTGCACCATTACGTGAAAAAATGATTTAATAAATATTTATAAAATTATGTAAAATGTCTTATTTGAGTTAAAACATATAAAAAATGATACTAAAAATAATAAAATAATTTTTGCATTTTTAAATTATGAATGTCACACATCAAAAATTTGTTTGATGCAAGAAGGATGTGTAAAAAATACAAACATTTAAAATTAATAATTTTGCTAAAATAGCTGCCTATAAGGAGCATAGGGTGGTCAAAATTGGGTGTCAACACCGGCGACGCGGCTCACCGGAGCATGGTGTTCGCCTGTGGTTGACCTTAGAGAGAGAGAAGAGAGAATGAAGAGAAAAGGTGCAGCTCATTTTTGCAAAAATAGGAAAATAATTTAGGGTTTTAGATATTATGGTGATATGTATAAACAATAAGATTTAATCGCAGCCGTCGATCACATGAGATCAACAGCTGTGATTAAAATTGAGAAGGGGATGAAAAATTGATAAAAAAATTAGGCTAAATTTGACATTGATTGGATATAAAAAATGACTAAGAATCAAATAGATTGGGAAATTAAATTGAATTAGGGCTAATATTTTAATAAATGTACTACTGACGTAATTATAAAAATGAAAAAAATAATAAGATGTTGATATTAAAATAGACTATGTAAAATCAATGTTACGTTGAAAAAATATTATATAAAACAGTTGACAATGAATTTGAAATAAATCAATAATAATCATAATAATATAATGTATTAGTAAATTGTGACTGTGAATATTTGTGAAAATAATTTAATAAATATTAACAAAATAATATATTTAAATTACATAAAATATAAAATTGATTGATAAAATAAATTATCTATTTAGAAATCATGACTACGACGCGTCGATATTTATTTGATATCAAATAATACGTAGAATATATCAATATTCAAAATTAATAATTTTGGTAAAATAGCATCCTAAAAGGAGCATCGGGAGGTCAAAATTGGGTGTCAACACTACAGCAGTCGGAATATATATTTCCCAAAATTTACATATGTCACATAAAAAATATTATAAAAATTGCTATTCTTACAATAAATTCCATATGTCACATAGAAAATATTATATAAAAAGCCGATAATAAATTTGAAATAAATTGAGCATAAATATAATAATAATAATAATAATAATAATAATAATAATAATAATAATAATAATTAAAAAAAAAATCAAGGTGTCATCTTTTGATTGTTTTCTTTATGAGATTTCAAAAAATGAATACAACAACTAACCTAATTTAGTCCCACAAATTGTGGTCTGTGGAGGGTACAGTATACGCAGTCCTTACCGTTGAGATAAATAGGTTGTTTCCAATAGACCGTTGGTTCAAGAAAAATAGTCTGAAGCTGTCCAATTTTAAGAAAAATGTTAGCGAAAATTGATTTAATATTAACTGTTGATCAAATATGATGAATAGTTGAGATTAGAATTGAGGAGATGAGTCAAATTAAGATTAGATATTGGGTTAAAAAAATTGAATTGGAAATTTTGATTGAGTCAAATTAAACTCAATTGACACAAATTGATTATAAAATGGTTAGAATTTAAATAAATTAGGAAAAATGAATTTAATTAGGTTGATATTTAATAAGTATATAAATTATATAAAATTAATATTAAAAAATAAATAAAGTTATTATTTTTAATAATTGAGTAGACTGCTATTTAATAAATATAGGAAAGTCGTAATAACAACAACAAAACAACAACAACAATAATAATAGACAATTTTTGTAAATTATGGGCATGTATACTTGAGGAAATGATTTAATAAATATAGTAACTATAAATTAATATAAAAAAACCAGCGGATATTAGGACTCGATATAAATGAAATAATAACATAATAACAATAATAATAACGACGAAAATAATAAGGCTCGATATAAATTTGGTTTAAAATGAACCAAATTTAATTCAAAAACCGATTAAAATTGACATCAGTTAGATACAAGGTTGGCTAGAATTTAAATAAAATTGAGAAGATAATTGAATCGACATAGACTGCTATTTAAATATTATAATAATAAATAAATACTGAAAGACGGATGAGATGTAAAGATTGTGAATTTGGTTAAAAAGTTGAATGAAATTTGAAATTGAGTTCAATTAGACACAATTTGGGCTAGGATTGTAATAAATTAGATAAAATTAGGCTAGAATTGTTATAAATTGGCAAAATCAGGCTAGAAAATAAGTAAATTAGAAAAAATTAAATTGTCTAAGGTTGCGAATTAATACAATAATAATAATAATAATAATAATAATAGTAAAATAAATAATATAATTATTCTTAGATTAGTTATGAATAAATTGAGTAAATAAAAATACGGCACATAATATATGACTTTAAAATCAACGATAAAAATAATTGAAATAGACACCTATAAATTATGAATATAAAATTTAAAATTGCTGATAATACATCTGTGATACCATCTATGTCAATAAACTAATTTTAATTTCTTGAGCATCTTTTGCTTGATAATACGTGTCCACCGATTAATGTCTAATTTCTTTTTATTTTATTTTTTTATTCTTCAAATTTATACTTTTCCTATTTAAATTTTTCAAGTCAAAAAAATCCTACGTAAATCCCTAACAAATTATTTCAGCTAAATTTGTAGCAACACAATCCCCCAATAATTTTTCAAGTAATAATTTCGTAGGTAAATCCCCAAGAAAGAATTTCAGCTAAATTTGTAGCAACACAATCCCTCAATAATTTTTCAAGTAATTATTTTGTAGGTAAATTCCAAAGAATAAATCCCCAGAAAAATTCACAGAACAAAATCCTTAAATAATTTTTCAGGTAATAAAATCCATTACATATATTTCTACCAAAAAATCTCTACGTAAAATCTGTAGTATAAACTACCTAGGAATTTTTCAATATATATTTTCATATTCCTGCGGATTTACCTAAAGATAAAATACTCGCCGATACATTTCCCCAGGTAATGTCGCAAGTAATAATTTCGCAGGTAAATCCCTAAGAATAAATCCCCAGCAAAATGCGCAACATAAAATCCCCAATTAATTTTCCAGGTAGTAAAATCAATTACATAAATTTCCACCAAAATATTTCTAAGTAAATCTGTAGGATAAATTACCTGAAAATTTTTCTATGGACTTAAATATATATATATATATATATATATATATATATTTGTCCATATACCTGTGGATTTACCTAGAAATAAAATACCGGCCAATATATTTCCCCAGGTAATGTCGTAAGTAATAATTTTGCAGGTAAATCCCCAAGAATAAATTTCCAGCAAAATTCGCAGCACAAAATCCCCAAATAGTTTTTCAGGTAATAAAATTCATTACATAAATTTTCACTAAAATATCTCTTAGTAAATCCGCAGGATAAATTACCTGAGAATTTTTTGATGGGTTTCAAATATATATATATATGTCCATATACCTGCGGATTCACCTAGAGATAAAATACCCACCAATATATTTCCCTAGTAATGTCTCAAGTAATAATTTCGCAGGTAAATCTCCAAGAATAAATTCCCAGCAAAATTCGCAGCAAAAAATCCTCAAATAATTTTTCAGGTAATAAAATCCATTATATAAATTTCCACCAAAATATCTCTAAGTAAATCCGTAGGATAAATTACCTAGAGATTTTTCTATGGAATTAAATATATATATATATATATATATATATATATATATATATATATATATATACCTACGGATTTACCTAGATATAAAATATCCGCCGATATATTTTCCCAGGTAATATCATATGCCGTAATTTCGCAGGTATATCCCCAAAAATAAATCTCCAGCATAATTCGCAACACAAAATCCTCATATAATTTCCAAGGTAATAAAATCCATTACATAAATTTCTATCAAAAAATCTCTAAGTAAATCCGTAGGATAAATTATCTGAAAATTTTTCTATGGATTTAAAAAATATATATATTTATCCATATGCCCGCGGATTTACTTAGAGATACAATACTCGTTGATACATTTCCCTAGGTAATGTCGCAAGTAATAATTTTGCCGGTAAATCCCCAAAAATAAATACCTAGCAAAATTTGCAGTACAAAATCCCCAAATAATTTCGTAGGTAATAAAATCCATTACATAAATTTCCACCAAAATATATCTAAGTAAATCCGTAGGATAAATTACCTAGAGATTTTTGTACGGATTTAAAAGATATATATATTTGTCCATATACCTGCAGATTTACCTAGAGATAAAATACTCACCGATATATTTTCCCAGATAATGTCGCAAGTACGAAATTTTGCAGGTAAATCCCCAAGAATAAATCTCTAGCAAAATTCGCAGCACAAAATCCCCAAATAATTTCATAAGTAATAAAATCCGTTACATAAATTTCCACCAAAATAGCTCTAAGTAAATCCGTAGGATAAATTACCTGGGGATTTTTCTACTGATTTAAAAAATATATATATTTATCCATATACCTATTGATTTACCAAGAGATAAAATACCCGCCTATATATTTTCTCAGATAATATCACAAGTACGAAATTTACGCAATATGACGCCAAATTTACCTGCGGAATTTGTTACAAATATATAGTTTGCAGGTAATATATTTTAATAGTAAGGAATTTAATATTTTCGTAGGTAAATCCACAGGTATTTCCTGCAGTATTATTCCCTAGGTAAAATCCCTATGTAATTTACAGTTTTCTAGTAGTGGATTATGTTCATGTTGTTATTGTTGTATGATTGCCAAGATTGCATCCTTATCATGTTTTCATGAAACTATGTTAGTATAGGGTTGAAATTCGTGCAATTGAGTTAAATTGTGGAACCATGTTGTATTAAATTGATAATCTTACCTATGCCCTAAGTGTGCATGCGAGGTGTTTGATAATATGCCTCAATGAATGATGATGATCAAAGACTTAGTTTCCATGTGTCAAGATCATGCCATGCCTCTTAAGTTATGCTATACCTATTTGATTAAGATGATTCCCATGCAAAACCTATGCATTGTGATTGCTTGATAGGATGTTCATAAGACTAGAAGTATGGAATTATGCCATGTTTATACGCATTACTATCCATGTACAACATTATGATGATCATGTGCTTCATGAAATTCTCAACTATGAATTATGAATTGTTGATATTTGGTCATGTGATCAAAAGTGTCAAGCCTGGTCAGTTTTATTCTATCGAGTCTTGGGGGTATTTGTACCCGATAATTTAGCTGTGTGCCTAGAGCCATGTTATGTTTTCAAGATACTCTCAGTCCAGCCATGATCCTTAGAATTCAGTCAGTCTCATGACTCAGGAAAACTCAGTAAATTCAGTATCAGTCTAGTCCTACTAAGTAATCTCAGTGACCTCAGTGGTCTCAGTAACATTAGTACTCATTAATCTCGGTAACCTCAATATTCCCAGAAATCTCAGTAACTTCAGTACTCTCCGTCAGTCCTCAGATCTCAGTAGTATTCTGTCAGTCAACAGAACTCAGTGAACTCAGTTTAGCTCCGCTAAACAATACCATTAGTATCAATTCAGTTCAGTGTCTATTCAATTGGGAGTAGGATTCCGCATTGAGTGAACCAAGGATGGGGACTCACCTGTTATTCAGTAGAGGGTGTGATCCCTACAAGCAATCCTTGCGTTCCAGAACTATGTAGCCAGCGTAGGTTGAGATGTACCCCTATGCACAGGGCTACTAATGCATCTCGTTTGGGGTTATTCCTATAGGAGGATTAATGAAAGAGCTTCCCATCAGAGAGGGTTACCTCATATCTTATGTTTACCCGTGACACGGTACTGATACCCTTCTAGTTGGGTTTACAGATTGGACCTCACCAGTCAATTCTGGGGTATGTCGGTTAGATGATTACCTCCCACAGTCTTAGTTTCTGTTTCAGTCTCAATAATAGAACTCAGATTGTTTTACTGATTTTAGGACTGTCAGATACAGTCACTCAGTACAGTATGAAACTCAGCTAGTTCCATCAGAACTTAGACTATCAGATACATTTGCTCAGTATTAGTAAACTAGTTATACGAAACTCATGTTATTAGTATTCAAACTCTGGACTGTCAAATACATTCAATCAGATCAGTTTTTCATAATCAGAACTATCAGAAACAAATATTCAGATATCCATATCGGTAAAATCAGTTGTCAGCTTACCAGTAATACAATTAATCTGTATTCTAGTAATAATAAACTTAGAAATTAATAAATACCTGTTGTTAGTAGACTCAGTAGTCAGAACACAGTATTCTGTCCTATCACGATCTCAGTTACAGTTACGTATTCATGTATGTATTCTCACATTCATATTATACAGTTAGTTAAAATTATTCATCCATATGAACCATTTGCATTTAGCCTACCTTACTTTCATACCAGTACATTCAACATACTAACGTATTTGCGCTATGGTGTTTTATACCATAGGTTTAGAAGCATGAGCTCCCGAGAATCCTTAGTAGATCAAACGTTCAGCAGGCCGACTTACTGTGGGTCCTCATCATTCGAGGATAAGATAATTATTTTATTACTTTATTATTTTAATACTTCGGAGTTAGTTCGGGACATGTCCCATCAATCCCATAATTTTCAGATAGTTTAGAGGCTTTCAGACTACAGCATGTGTTAAGATAGTTAATTTCTGTTTTGGGTATTTTTATACCCCAGTACAAACATTATATTATATTCAGTATTAGTTCAGTTTTGAACCTTATAGCCTTATAGCTTATATTTCACATATTTACAATGTATTATTCAGTGCTTAATTAAATATATCAATTATAGGTTAGCTTATGGTCCTTTGGGGTCATGATCATCGTGTAGCGTTCTGGGTTCCAGATTTGGGACGTTACATTTGCATTCAGCCTACTTCACATACATACCAGTATATTCAAACGTACTGACATATTTGCACTATGGTATTTTATACCATTGGTTTAGAAGCACGAGTTATAGAGCATCAGTAGGACTCCAATCTCAACAGTCAGAGTTAGCAGTGAGTCCTCATCCTTTGAGGACATGACCTTTACTTTATTATCTCATTAATTAATTTATTTTAGCAGTTGCAGTTAGTTAGGGACATATCCCATCAACTCCTTATTCAGACAGTTTTGAGGCTTTCGGACTAGCATATTCAGACAGTTATTTCAGTTGTTTTGGTATTGATATACCATATCTTCAGATGTTATGTTTTATCAAATCTCTGAACCTTATGGCCTTTCAGCCTTTATTTTTGTATTTTACATAAAGTCATACAGTATACAGGTAGAGATATCAGTCATGGGTTAGCTTATGGTCCTTCGGGGTCATAAGCACTGTGTAGTGTTTTGGGTACCTGGTTTGGGGTGTTATAAACTTGGTATCAGAGCCTAAGGTTCAACAATGTCCTAGGAAGTCTGAAAAGCCGCATCTAGTAGAGTCTTGTGTATGGGTGTGTTGTGCAGCACATTTATGGACAGGAGGCTATGAGATGTTTTAGGAATAGTTTCCCTTCTTTCAGTATTCATGTCGTGCCAGTGAGCATAAGCTCAAATGTAGACTCCCAGTTTAATCCATTTTTCCATTTCATTTACTGAATATGTCTCCCAAAAGGGCTAACAAAAGGAGAAGCAAAAATCAGTCAGTACCTTAGCCCATTCCCTAGACGAGCATGCCTTTCATAGTGAATTCAAAACCGACTCCCTCACTTTATCTTACTCGTTAGTATCTTAGAGCAATCAGCAGGTTGTTATCCTAGCCCCTTCTTCAGCCAGTGCTCTAGTGCTAAAATTTAGAGACGGCAATAGGGATAGGGCGCCAGGCTCTAAACCTCAGGGAAGTGTTAGCAATGCCCGAACCTATCCTCTTTGTCAAACTTGTGGTAAGAACCACCAGGAATTTACAGAGCTAAAAATGGCATCTATTTTGAATGCAGTAAGCCAGGCCATAGAGTGAGAGATTGTCCCCAGTCAGGTTTTCAGGGTCAACATAACCGTTTCTCAGCTCAGTTTGGTTGCTCGAATCAGTAAAGTGCCACCTCCAGTGCTACCAGTGAGCAATGCCCAAACAGACTCTATGTTCTCTAGTCCCGATAGGATTAGGAAAATTCTTCTGATGTGGTTACTGGTACGTTATAGATCTTTTATGTACATGTTTACGTCTTGCTACATCCAGGAGCTTCCTTGTCCTTTGTTACTCCCTATATAGCAGTTGATTTTGGAGTCAGTCCTGAAATTCTAGTAGAGCCCTTCTCAGTCTCCACCCCAGTAGGTAAAACTATCATAGCTCGACGGGTATACAAGAACTGTCCGATTATAGCATCTCAGAAAGTCACTTCGGCAGAATTAGTTGAATTAGAGATGACTAAGTTTGATGTCATTCTCAGCATGGATTGGCTTCATTCCTGATATGCCACAGTCGACTGTAGAAATAGAGTTGTCCAATTTTAGTTCCCAAATGAACCTATCCTAGAGTGGAAGGGTAGTACTTCAGTTTTCAAAGGTCAACTTATTTCCTACCTTTGGGCACGAAAAATTATATCTAAGGGATGTCTCTATCATCTTGTTTGAGTTAAGGACTCTAGTTTTGAAACTCCCAATCTTGGATCAGTCCCAGTAGTGAAAGAATATTCCAATGTCTTTCCCAAAGATCTCCCCAAAATTCCTCTCGAAAGGAAAATAGACTTCGACATAGACCTTCTTCCAAATACTCAGCCCATATCTATTCTGCCATACAGAATGGCACTAGAAAAACTCAGATAATTGAAAGATCAGTTGAAGGATCTCCTAGATAAGGGTTTCATTAGACCCAGTGTGTCCCCATGGGGTGCACCAGTCTTATTCGTGCTCAAGAAAGACGGTTCTCTCAGAATGTGTATAGACTACCGTCAGCTCAATAAAGTCATAGTTACGAACAAGTATCCACTTCCCAAAATCAATGACTTGTTTAGCCAACTTCAGGGTGCTAGCTATTTCTCTAAGATAAACCTTAGATCAGTCTATTATCAATCCAGAGTTAGAGAATATGACATTCCGAGGATAACTTTTTAAAATAGGTACGGTCACTTTAAATTCTTAGTTATGTCCTCTGGTCTTGAGGCTTGAGGGATGGAACATCGACACCACGGATTCACCGAGGGATCTAAAATGAGGGTACATGTGACATAACCTGAGTTTGGCTGATCACTAGGAGTGGAACATGAGTCATGTGGGCTGAGAATACTATAAAGCACTACATGAGTATATGAGTCGTGAGCTGCATGGCCTGAGTTTGAAGGTTTTGTATTCATGGGACATGATTCATACTATTGAGTAAACTGGAACTCCTTATACTAGGAGTTGGAAACACACGTGATTCTATAGAAGGTACGTAAATGTAAGCTATGTTCATGGAATATGATTCATACCGTGGAGTAAACTGGGACTCCTTATACTGGGAACTAAAATCATACATAATTTTCACTAATGTACACAAATATGTGCAATGATCATGGAGCTGACAGGTAGGACATGAATAGATATCATGATACTTGATGGGTTTTAAGGATCTGTAATACTATTTTGAGACGGTCTGCATGATTATGTTCACTGTGAGAATAGATAAGGATGCCATCTATGAAGACTTCACTCAGATAGTTCTACAGGACCATGGTTTTTAGTTATCAATTACTTAGCCATCAAAATTCAGTACTTCAGTACCAGTCTAAACCTCAATTATCAAAAACTAGCATTCAGTCCTAGTATGAGTCTCAATTACAGATTTAGTTGTAGTCTCTGCTACAGTCTTAGATATAGTACCAGCCTCACCCTCAGTTCAGAAATCAGATCAGTACCACAGTCTAATATTAGTTTTGCTTGACCATAGTATGTAATTATCAGTTACGCATCTTATCAGTTTTTCAGTACCTCAGCTTACAGAATATTTCTGAATTATGTTATACGCCTAGTCTTGTATTCTCAGACAATACAAGTATTTCATAAATACATGCTCAACTATCTCATGTTACTCAGTTAGTCCCTTTCTCATGTTTATAAAAACTCTATATTCTCAATCCAGTTATTCAGACTAAGTACAGTTTAGTCTTACATGTCCAGACTCAACCATCAGTCAGTAAGCAAATCAGATGAGTCAGTCAATAGGAATTAGTTTGAACAACCAGTACTTCAGTCCGACAGTCAGATGGAAAGGTTCACATATTTTTCCTATTTTGTCCATCTAGTTGCACTATTCGAAGTCTCATGGATGTAACCATCCTAAAATGAACCAATCAAGCAGTTGCATGTTCAGCTCAGTTCATGTTTAATGACTCATTCTCAAATCCTGAATATTCAGTCATGATTCCATTCATGGGTACCCTATGCATTATTCTATTTCTTCTCAATATCTCAGCTAAGTCAGCATTCTTCAAGAGATGTAGTGTCCCAAGGGGGAGATATACTATAATCCCCTAAACTTTTATTACCTAAACATGTCATTCCCTCTTCATGTAAGGAACCTAGCTTAGAGTAGTGGGTACTTATAGGTGGACCCTCAAGCTCCAATCTCAGTCGTAAGCCATGTACACAATGGCTCAGTTCAGTTCATGATACTCAGTCCATGTCACACGTTACAAACTTAGTCATGTTCTCATGTTCCCATTTATGTGTGTTCAGTAAAGGATCTTGAGTTCGAGATTAATGACTTTATCTATCTAAGGATCTCTCCCATGAAGGGAGTGAAGAGATTCAACAAGAAGGGAAAGCTCTGTCCCTGATATATCGGTCCCTTCAAAATTCTCAGTCGTTTTGGCAAGGTAGCTTATGAGCTTGAATTGCCTTCAGATCTACTCTCAGTTTATCCAGTCTCCATGTCTCTTTGCTTAAGAAGTGCATAGGTGACCCAACAGTTGTAGTCCCTATTCAGAGCATAGATGTTCAGAACAGCCTCTCTTATAAAGAGATTTTAGTCAATATTCTTGACTATCAGACTCGCAGACTGAGGAACAAAGAAGTCCCTCTAGTCAAAGTTCTTTGGCAAAATTAGTCCGTTGAGGGAGCTACTTGGGAAGTAGAAGCAGACATGCGGGCCAAGTATCCTTGCCTCTTCTCTGCAGACTCAGATCTAGCTCAAGGTAACAGTTCACTTTAAGCTTATTTAATTTTATGTTCAGATTTCAGTTACAAACTTGGTATATAGTTCATGCTCAGAATTCCATTATAAACATTGTATTAAATACCATTGCATATTCAGTCATGCATTCATATGTCAGTTCAGTTATATAATCATGCATCAGATATGCATTCTCATTATGAGAACCTTAGTTCATCAGAACACTCAGTCATGCATTCATGAATCAGTTACACATGCATCAGTTATGTGTGTTCAGTATAATATAATCAGTTATCTATCATGTCAGTCATGAAATCATATTCTAGTCATTCATGTTCAGTATTTACGTCAGTTTATCTTCTCCCCTCTCGCTTAGTCTCATTCGAGGATGAATGTTCTCAAGGGAGAGATATTGTAATACCCCATACTTCTACATAGCTTAAAATCATCCCGAGTATCTTAGAAACTTACTTTGAAAGATGAATCCACTTTTATATATGTGGAATTTTTAATATTTTCACTTTTTTTCATATGGGAAATTGAATTAGCTTACCAACGATACCAATTTTGTCCAAATCCGATATCAGGGTAGAAAGTTATGGCGTTTTATAGAAAGCAGTCAAAACTACCCAGGTGCGACGATGAGGGCCGACAGACCGTCGTCCAAACCATCGCAGCAGAGGTAGTGAGACCACCTTCAGCCTAAGGGTGGCTCAGGCTGACTGACTATCGAGCTAGCGATGGACCGTCGCCCAAGCCGTCGTGCAGAGATAGTGAACCCCTATTCTACCCAAGTGCGACAGTCAGAACCGATGGACCATCGACCCAGCGATGGACCATCGCGTAGTTCATTCAATTATTTTAAAGTCATTTTTAAAAGGGTATTTAGGTCTTTTCCACCCATTTTAACCCCTAATTATATCAGACCAAGGGTCACAAGTTCATTATCCATCTACAACATCAAATTAGGGTTTTCTCTCAAAGATAATCCCCAAGAACAAGATCCAAATCATTCTTCAAGAAACTAAGAGATTCCAAGTTCTTCAAGTCCAAGAGCTTCAAGAAAATCACAACCCAGGTATGTCATGTGTTGGTTCATGGGTCCCTTTCACCCATGAAGCTCAAGAATCTCTTTTCAAAATCAAAGATTTATATATTTATGAATGTTCATGATTTAAATTGAATTGAAATTTATGTTCATGATGTTGTGGGGTTTTGATTCATGTTTAAATTTCATATTCTAATGATTGACGCTAGGATGTGGTGATTTGCATAATAATCATGATAAACCATTAAATTTACACGTTGATTGATGTATCCATGATTATTAGATGTGTTGATGATTGTATAACAAAAGCATGCTTGGTTAGATGACTACTTTCCACAGTTTCAGTTATAGATCAGGACTATCAAACATAGTTATTCAGTCTTAATAATAGAACTCAGATAGTTATAAAGAATTTAGGACTATCAGATATAGTCAACTCAGAATAGCACAAAACTCAGTTCTATCAGAACCTATATTGTCAGATACTCACTCCATATTAGTTATTTCAGTTATACAATTATCATTATCTCATGTTATAAGTACTCAGGCTTAGCAATCATGTTTTCACGAACTCAGTTATAGTTATTATGTCTTCATGCATGCATTCTCACATTCATGTTATCCAGCCAGTTAGTATAGTTCATGCACGTGAACCCTTTGCATTCAACCTACCTCAAACGTACTGATACATTTGCACTATGGTGTTTTATCCCATAGGTTCAGAAGCACGATCTCCAAAGTATCAGTAGCAATCCAGTCACAGCAGTCAGAGTTAGCAGTGAGTCCTCATCTTTCAAGGACATAACCATTACTTTATTATCTCATTAATTAATTTATTTCAGTAGTTGGAGTTAGTTGGGGACATGTCCCATCAACTCCTTATTCAGATAGTGTAGAGGCTTTCAGACTAGTATCTAAACTGTCTGAACTGTTGAGATAAATCTGTTAGTAATTGTACTGATTAACTAAGCTAAGCTGAGTTCGCTGAGTTCACTGAGTTCTGTTGACTGACGAATACTACTGAATTCAATTATCTGACTGAATGCTACTGAGTTTCTGGACTAAATACTTAAATACTACTGAGGCCTAAACTGGATACTGAACTGGAATGGATTGATACTGAGATTACTGAGTCTCTCTAAATTCTCTAACTGACTGAGTTCTACTGATCATGGCACAACTGAGATTATCTTGAAAACCGACACTGGCTCTAGAAAATCAGCTAAATTGTCATGTATTGAATACCCCCGAGGCTCAATAATATAAATAAACAAGGCATGATAATTCTTGAATAGCATAACAATAGTCTATCATTCATAATAAAAATCATGGAGGCATCTCTTCAAGCACTTGGAAGTCTTAAATATGTAAACGTATAGGGAGGCATGCTATTATCGCATAACTCATTCAATAAGGAATACACATGAATAGGAATGCATGTAACATATTATAATTCATTCACTAAGGTTTTTCAACAAATACTTGGCATGCATGAACTTATACATAATTGGGGTTTCTTGTCAACATGCTATAATGACCCTATTTCCTTTACACAAGCATTTTATCAAACGTATGGGGAGCATACTTTGGTCATACAATATTCAATACACCTAATTAAGATGGTTAAATCAATCAACCCACATCTTGTAGGTTTTATTTTGAATATCATGAAATTCACCTCATACTAGGACCAAAGTTTGGAACTTTGTAACCAAAATATGAATTAAAACTCAACAACATCATAAACTTCAATCTCAATTCACATAAATCATGAAAACTCATAAATAACAATCTTTATAATTTAAAAAAAGAATTCTTGAACATACCTGGAAATCTAGATTCTTGAAGTTCTTGAAGACTCTTAAAAGGATTCGTGAGATTGCTTAGAAACTTGGGGGTTAGAGTTTTCTATCTTTAAGATATAATGCTTTTGTTCTTGACGAATAGTGAAAATAAATGAGCAATTTTAGCTATTAAGGGTTTAAATTCCGTATTTGGACTAATTGGAGCTTTAGCGAAATTACTAAATGGTCCCTAAAATTTAAATAGTGGAACCTGAACAAAATCTCAATTTTTCATGCTGGCGCGATACGGTGAAATCGTGCCATCTCATTGGAAAGTTGACGACTGGAAAATTGGCAAGTGGCGCGACATGGTGAAAATCGCGTTGCCACCTTGGTTGCGAACTGGAATGGCACCGTGATGCGGTGGAATTGCATTGGTGCACCAAAATTTGACAATTCTAAATTAAACCTTGGCGCGATGTGCCAATATTGTGGAGGCTCACTATTTTTTTTACAATTGCCATTTTGGCTGACTCCGCGATGCGCTAAAGTACCGGTGGTACACTGTCTTACTAAAATCACTCTAACTCTTTGCTCGAGTGTCGAATTTAGGTGAATTTGGTATCAATAGAATGATTATTTAATTTCTCATATGATAAAAAGTCAAAATCTTGAAAATAGCACAGGAAATAATAAGGTATTCATCTATGAAACAAGATATTTGATGATCTAGAGATTAATCAAAGCTAGATACAAATACTGGGTGTTACAATCAGCATTCTCAATGTATCCCAAATCTTTATCATCATCTTCATACGACTGAACATACTGATTTGCTGGTATCACTTGAGGTCAGACTCCTCTCACTCTATTTTGATTTCCACCAAGTGCTACTCGACGGTCTGCTACTTGTCTTTGCTCAAATAACTCTGTCTAAGATAATCGCTCACCAGTCTGTCTATCAACATCCTCTTGAGCTCCATCTTTAGGGAGATGGTACCGCTTCAACTCTGACATCCTACTATACAAGTGTAGAATCTTCTCTAAAATTAGTGGGAGTAAGGGATTGCCTTTACTCTATGTGCTAGGCCTACACCGGTGTATTCCCAACTAAGAACAAAAAGGAAAACCTAAAAATTACAATAATTCAATCCATAAATAAATATTATATTCTATGGCAACGATGCCAATTTATTGATGACATCCAAGTAATACCTCCTTTTGGATGATGATAAGGTCTTTGTCAAGATATAGTAAACCAACAAAGGTTGGGGTCGAGCAAGTAACGATATTAACTTAGGTTATAATCAGGCATAGGTGAACGCTAGGATTGTGTTTCCCCTGGCTTCTTAACTCCATACGTTTATCATGCATTGCTGAACCAACCCAATAACTTGCATGTATAATCAATAATTTATGTACCTTCTACAGTCTTTTGGACAAGTAGAAGGATTTTACCTTTTACCTTTTGAGTCTTAGGATGTTGCATTACTAACCCTTATCTTGATCCCAGTTAACTGTTACCTTTTGAGTATCAAGTTATTAGATGAAAGATAACCATATTAGTTAGATATTACCTAGTAGTGTGGATCGATAGTTAAACCTCAAATTACTATTGTCATTATTTTTTCCTAGTCACTACTCCTCTTTTGGAGAAAGTAAAAGTTGCAACCTCTAAGATAACTATTATACTGAAGATAATGCAATACATGCCATGGGTATTGGTTCAATTCAACAATCACACTTACCCTACTTTGTCAATCAGCCAGGGTTTGCACCACCCTAGCTATGGGTTTTTTGCTGCTCATGTTTGTAACAAAATCAATGACATTCATAATTGAAGGCTTAGATGAATCACAAATATAAGATGAATAAAAACCCAAAATAACTCAATTAATGAACTAAAGTTAATAGAAGAGAATCCAAATTGGATCTTGGAATTAAAATATATTTGTGAGTATCAAAAGTGTGTAACTCCTAAAAAGTACATAAAGTGGTATTTATAGTTCATGAGATAACCCTAAAAATAAAGCCTGAACAAAATAGGAGAAAATTGGGTCGATGGCCACATGTAGTCAGTACCCGCAGTCTGGTCACGAGCGTAGGTACTACCTGCGGTCTAGATCTCGATGCAGGTACGGGTCACAGGTACCGGATGGGAAAAATTCTACAAGTCAGCTCTCAAAATTTTGGACTTTTAGCATCTGCTTTGTCTAATTGTGGTCTGTAGGTCTACATGTGGTTTGTTAGTTGACTTATTAAGTATCGAGAGTCAGTATTTTCAACTCTTCTTCAATTCTCAAATCTGCGTTGATCACAATCAAGCCAGAAAATATCCCGAACATCCATAATTGCTCAAAAAAATAGCCAAAAAAACTCACTTTTTTCATGAACTTAGCATCTAAAATATGATTTCCTGCAAACATATCCAAAACAGATCATATCTAACAAAATGGCCTCAAAAACTTACGTTTTTTTCTCATTTTGAGCGTCGAAAGTGTTATATTTCTATAGCACATCAAGGAGTAGCTCAGGGGTGTGGATATTGAGTCTATCTTGTGGGAGTACTTTTCTAGATATTTTCTCAATTGCTTCTTTCCTCAAAAGTTAAGGGAGGCAAAGGCTAAAGACTTCGCGATTCTAAGGTAAGGCAGAATAATGGTCAAGGAGTATTCCTTAAAATTTTATTAGTGGTTTCGATATGCTCTGAATTTAGTGTCTAGCATGAGGGATAGAATAAGGAAATTTGCTTCATGGTTGTCCCGTGATTTGATTTTATAAAGTAAGGTTGCCTTGTTGAACATAGATATGGATATTTCTTGGCTTGTGGTTTACATGCAACACATTGAGCAAGAGAAGAAGAAGCAGACTAAAATTAGAGAGAAAAAGATTAAGAAGTTTAGATTTTTATTTTATCAGAGTAGAAGTCAGCAACACAGCTGTAGAGAGGGTGAAAAGTGGTCTAAGAAAAGTGGGAGTGATTTGGTTCCTACTCAATGGCTATTGCTCTTTACCCAAAATCGTCTGGTGATAGATTATTTTAGGGTGGCAGGGGTTCTAGGGCATAGGGCACCCAATCTCAAGCTAGTGGGTCCCAATCAGCTCCAATATATCCTTCTTATAGATTTTGTGATCGATTGCATTAGGGTTTCTATGATAAGGGAAGGGACATGTTTTAAATATGGTCAACTAGGGAATATGGTTAAAAACTGTTACATAGGTAATGTTGTTTTAGGGAAAATAAGTTTTTGGTTGCCTCGTCATCAGCTCCTGCACCAAAGGGTGTCGTATCTTGCTTCGGCACTGGTCGAAACTAACTCTAGGTTCTCACTACCCATTAAGAGTCTGAGATATCACCAAATATCATTATTGGTATGTTGAAACTCTTTTCTCATGATCTATACTATTTGCATAATCTAGGGTCCACTCTCTCTTATGTGACCCCTTTTGTAAAAGTGCATTTTGGTTTTGATTCTGAGTGTATTTTGAGCCCTTTTTCTATTTCTACCCTGGTGTCTAACTCTGTGATTGCTAGAAGATTCTATAGGGGTTGTGTGGTATCTTTGGGTTGTCGGGAGACTTTGGTGGATTTCTTTGAATTAAACATGGCCGATTTTGATGTTATATTGGGGATGGACTAGTTGCACTTGTGCTATATTTCTTTAGATTGTCAAACCCATAAGGTTATTTTAAAATTCTCTAATGTGCTCATCATTGAGTGGGAAGGGGGTTCACTAGTTCTTAAGGAAAGATTCATATCATATCTTAGAGACCAGAAATTAATTTCCAAGGATTGTATCTATTATTTAGTCTGGGTTAATGATTCTAATTCATAGGGTCCTTCCTTATATTCTGTCCCTATGGTAAATATATTCCTTGAGGTCTTCCCTGATAAGATTCCTGGCGTTTCTCCCATTAGACAGATTGATTTTGAGATTGATTTTATCTCAGAAACTCATCCAATCTCTATTTACCAGTATAGAATGGCTCTAGCAGAGTTAAAGGAGAAACTAAAGGATCTTTTAGGCAAGGGTTTTAGTATTCCTAGTTTGTTATTATGGGAGCACAGATATTGTTTTTGTGTAAAAAGGATGGTTCTGTTCATTTGTGTATTGAGTACCTGTAATTGAATACGGTAATAGAATAATTATCCTCTTCCAAGGATAGATGATTTATTTGATCAGCTTCAGGGTGCTAGGTTCTTTACTAAGATCGATCTTTGTTTCAGGTATCATCTATTAAAGATCAGGGAGGCAGATATCCCTCAGACTGCCTTCTATACCCAAATAGGCATTTTAAGTTCCTGATTATGTATTTTGGGTTGACTAATGCCCAAAGTCATTTATGGACTTGATGAATAGGGTCTTTTGTCAGTTTCTAGATTTGTTCATCAGTTTATTTATAGATGAGATTTTGGTGTAATCTAAGAGTGAGGTAGATCATAATGATCACCTCTCTATTATGTTATAGACCTTGAAAGACCATCATTTGTATGCTAAGTTCTCTAAGTATGAGTTTTGGATAAATGTTGTTACTTTTATAGGTTATGTCATATCAGGTGAAGGGATCATGGTGGATCCGCAAAAGGTTGCAGTGGTTAAGAAATGACCTAGACCCATGACTCCAATCGATATTCAGAGCTTTATGGGTTTAGCAGGTTATTATAGGAGATTTGTGGAGTGTTTCTTTTCTATAGTTGCCTCATTGACTAAGTTAACTCAGAAGAATGTAGAGTTCTTTTGGTCTGATTCTTGTGAGGGTAGTTTTGACAAGTTGAAAGATAAGATGACTTCGGATTTGATCTTGACCTTGACTAAAAGCATTGATGGTTTTGTTGTCTATTTTGATGCATCTTGTGTGGAGCTTGTTTGCATTTTGATACAGCATGGCAATGTGGTAACCTATGCCTCTAGGCAGTAGAAGGTGCATGAGAAGAATTATCTGACTCATGACTTAGAGCTGTTAGTTATGGTATTCACGTTGAAAATCTAGTATTACTATTTGTACAAATTGCATACGGATATCTTTTTTGATCAGAGCTTGAAATATGTGTTCACTTAGAAAGAGCTAATCTCAGTGAAATGAGGTATCTTGAGCTACTCAAGGATTATGACTTGAGTCTTCACTACCATCCAAGTAAAGCTAATGTGGTTGCCGATGATATTAGAAGGTTATAAATGTGGAGTCTAGCTCATGTAGATGAGGATGAGAGGGAATTCGTAAAGTAAATTCACTATTTGTCTAACCTTGGAGTTCATCTCTTGGACTCAAAAGATGGTTGTGTATTTGTGCAATAAATGGCATAGTCATCTCTTGGTACTGAAATAAAGGAGAAGCAGGTATTGGATCATATCTCAATGAATGATTAAAGGAGATGTGGGTCAGCAGAAGGTGATGGCCTTCGACATTGGGGGTTTTGGTATCTAAAGGTACCAAGGGAGGTTGTGTGTTCCTAATATAGATGGATTATGAGAAAGGGTCTTGGCTGAGTCTCATGAGTCACGTTATGTTATTCATCCAGGTTCAATAAAATTGGATTGTGATATTAAGAACATCTATTTGTGGAACAATATGAAGCAAGATGTGGCCAGTTTTGTAGCTAAATGCTTGGTGTGTCAACAAGTGAAAGTTGAACACTTGAGGCCCGGAGAGTTATATAAAGAAATTGAGTTGCCTGTGTTAAAGTGGAAAGTGGTTAATATGGATTTTTTAACCAGTCTTCCTCGTTCTCAGAATCAGTTTGATTTGATTTGGGTCATCGTGGATAGGATGATAAAGTTTGCTCACTTTTTGCCAGTGAGGACTAAATTTTTGGTGGAGGATTATGCAAAGTTGTTCATTAAGGAAATTGTGAAGTTGCATAGGGTGCCTATTCTTATCATGTCAGATCATGCTGCTCAGTTCTCATCACACTTTTTGCATTCTTTTTAGATAGGTTTAAGGACCAAGGTTAGTCTTAGTACGACTTTCCATCCATAGTCAGTTGGGCAAGCAGAAAGGACTATCCTTACATTGAAATATATGCTTTGAGCATGCGTAATTGACTATGGTGTTAGTTGAATTGATCATTTACCTTTTATAGAGTTTTCATATAATAGCTACCACTCTAGAATTGGGATGTATCCTTTTGAGGCTTTGTATGGTAGGAGGTTTAGGTCTCCTATTGGGTGGTTCAAGGTTTGTGAGGCAAAGATGTTTGGATAATACAATGGAGCATTGTGGTACTTATTGAGGCGGAGATGTAATCATAATATTGGTTCCCAAGATTATGAATTTGCTAAAGTATAGAAATTTTAATGTCTTGTTTACTCTCCAACCGGCATATTGTGGTATTTTTCTTATGATAAAACCATATCTATGCTTCTAAAGTTGAAGTCTTGTAACTCAACTCACAAATAGCCAGTAGATGTCATTTTATTGTTCACTTTAAGATGTGAAAATATCTATAAAGATTGTTATAAGCTGTTCTGATAAACATGAGATAAACTATTTCTCTTTCCCTCCACATGCTGCCAGGCCTAATATTAGTTAATGCATGGATTCAATACTTGGTGTTTGTCTATATTGAGAATCTTTCTTCGCTTTCCTAGGTAGTTCTAAGAAATCTGGTAACTCAAATCTGCCAATAGTGTTAACAAAAATCATGTTAATCAGATGTCTATAAGCATATTTCCCTTCTTTGTAAAGGTGCTTTAGTTAAGTACTACAAAGTTGTAACGCATTCACTGTGTCCTCAATAATTACAGCAATGCTCCATAGTATTATCCATAATTCATTAGGATCTTAATCAATATTTTAGAGTTTACTTCCGAATGAATTTTGGTTTATCCCAACTGTTACATATTTTGCAGTTGATTCCTTTTTCAATTAACTCATAAACATAATCCCTCAAGAGTTCTAGAAGCCATGTTCATGAACCCTTATCAAAATTTATTGTAACTCTTCCAAAAAGCTATGAAATGGTACCCAATCAAAATCTTATAAACCCAAAGTGGTTGAGTTTCCAACATGAACCTAAAAAGGCTAAATTATATACATGAGCCTACAAAGGATAAACTATGAGCATGATCCAAATATGGCTAATTGTTTGATAGTAAATAAATAAGATAACATTATGAGCATAACGGAGTTAACTGGTGACCGAGAAGGAATTGGTCAAATGACGAATGCCCAAAACTACATTTTCCAATGTAGAGTTGTTTATTCTGCAAGTTGGATGACTCTTTTTTATATGTCCCAAAAGGGACTAATTGTGGATACTTGCTCGCAAATCATGTCATGTCATGTCCTATTCTCGTAAAGGTATAGGATGTCTTAGATAATCCAGCTAGGATCAGACTCTATGACCTCATATGGTATTTATGTTGGTTAACTACTTGCTCCTCCGAATAACTAAAAAACTTAAATTTACCTTGGTCAATTATAAATTCAGTTTATACTCGGGTTCCTTTTCAGTTGTCTTCAGTTAAGTTTGAATTTTATTGTCATTGATAATCCGTTATTGTACTATTATCCTAAAATGGTTTTATATATCAATACATTTAATGTATTGACCATCTTTGATGCTACATCATTTCATGATGTAGGTTTTGGCTCTCAAGTTTGTGGTCAGATGCATCATTAGGATCTCTATCTTCTAGCATTGGTAAGCCTCTTTTTTGTCTGGAGGTTGGAAAAGATATGATGACTTCTTTATATTTTTCCTTCAGTATGGGTACTTATTAGAGGCTTCACATGTTTGTGTAGCTGTCAGACAAACTTTGCAATTTTCAGTTTTTATTTATCAAAATTATTAGTATTGTTGGACATTGCGTGGTGCTAATAAACTTTGGCGAAATTTTATCCCTTAAGGAAATATTAAATAAATTTTATATTATTTCTCCTTTATTCATTTGTATTAGAAGTATGCTCAAGTGATATGCTAGAATGTTTTCTCATACTAGCAATAGTATCTGGTGCATGCCACGTTCAGGGCATCGACTTGGATTATGACATGATTTACAATTAACCTTGATCTTGAGAATTGCTTTGAACCAAGATAGGTACGAGAACTATTTTCCAACTCAAAAATGGAGACTCATCGAGGGAGCATTGGTGATTCCAAAAGGAGTTGCTTATGACACGTTGTATAAGACAAAAGTAGAAATATGTTGAGGTGAATTGAATGTGTCTCTAGAAGAGATTTATGTGGATTTATGGCACAAAAGAATGGGGTATATGGATGAGAAAAGAATGCAGATTATATCCAAGAAATCGCGTATTTCTTTTTTCAAAGGTACGATGCAAAACTATGTGATTGTTGGTTGTTTGATAAGCAGCATAGAATCGCATTTCAAACTTCGTCTGAATGAAAATTAAATATACTTGATCTGGTATATTCCGATGATTGTGGTCCAATGAGGGTCGAATTGATGGAAAATAACAAATATTTTATAACTTTTATTGATGATTCTTCATGGAAATTATGGGTTTATATCCTTAAAATCAAAGATCAGGTGTCTTAAGTATTCTAGAGTTTTATGCAATGGTGGAAAGGGAGAAGGGTCAAAAGCTAAAGTTTCTTTATACTGACAATGGAAGAGAGTACACTTCAAGGGAACTTGAATTGTACTATTCAAGTCATGGGATCAAAGATGAGAAGACAGTTCCTGGAACCCCACAACACAATGGTGTAGTTGAGCGGATGAATTGTGTCATTATTTGAAAGGTGAGAAACATCCTTAGAATGGATAAGTTGCTTAAGTAATTCTGAGGTGAAGAAGTTTGATGACCTATTACCTTCTTAATCATCATCTATAAGTTTCATTGGCATTTGACATTCAAAAGAGAATACAGACCAATAAAGAGGTGAGCTTTTGCATAATTACCAAAGGAGAAGAGAACAAAGTTGGATGATAAATCAGTTTCCTACCTATTCATCAGATATAGAGATAAAGAGTTTGGGTACAGACTGTGAGATATTGTAAAGAAGAAGTTCATCAGAAGCAGAGATGTAGTCTTCCAAAAGAAGTAAAGTCGAACTTGCCAATGATTTGTCAGAAAAGGTCAAAAAAAAGAATGATGCAGTCTCAAGCCTGATTACCATTCCTTCTACTTCGAATCATTCCACAAGTGGATAAAGTACAACCAATGGGGTTGCCTAGCGGGAGGAGCAACCTGATGAGATTGTTGAGCAGAAAGAGCAACTTGGTGATTATCTCAAACAAGTAGAGTACCCTACTCAGAAACAAAAACAATCTCAACCTCTGGGGAGATTAGAAAAGCAAACGATAGAGTCATCCAAGAAAATTTCACAATCATTTTACTCACTTTTTAAATATTATTTTTTTCATTTGATTTTAATTTTTATTTTTCTTTTTGACAAATCAAGAAAGATAAATTTTTTTTTCATTTTTTACCTTTAACATTAATTACTTATTTTACAAATTATTTTTCAATATCTATTAATAGGGGTAATATGACAAAACCATTATACCAATTATTGTTTCTTAATAGGTATGTCCAATCAAATGTAATAGTAAATCAGATCGGAGGGAGTACTAGAAAGGCCTAGCCAAAGATAACAACAAGAAGGGAGCATCGGCAGAAGGTGTCAATAGAATCAAGCGATTATCTTATGAATAGAGTATGATGTAGTATTGTCTGAATAAATATCTTAACTACATATAAGCGAGAATAGCAACTCTTCGTTGTCCTTACAGGGGAAGCTGGGTAATTTCAGGTAATATTATTGGCAAAGTTTGACCAATTCTATTAGCTATTATTCTATAACAATTGTGGAATATCTTTTATACCCCTAGTAGCGAGAATATCAAATTTTCGTTGTCCTCACAGAGGCACTTAGGTAATTTCAGATCATACCATTGGCAGAGTTTGACCAATTTTATTAGCTTCTATTCTATAATAATTGTGGAATATCTTTTATATCCTTGGTGATAGTTTTTATTACTTTGCTTTTCACTTGACTATTTAGTAACTATGATTATAAATCAAGGGTAAAACTATTCTTTAAAAAAGCGACTCTATTAATGGACCCACCACACTCCATAAGCAGAAACCTATTATGATTGAGATGATAAAAGATTATGGCTAAATAAATAGATTATATTCTAAATTTGTTCATAAATTTTTATTTAACCTCTTGAATTATGGTCCATTTTAATTGAACACTTAAACATATGATTAAGTATTTTTATTAGAGACTTTTCAATTCAAATTTATGAAAAGTTTTTATGTGTTATCAAATGTCAATATAAGAACAAGAATAACAATATATTCAGTGTAATCCTACAAGTGAGTTTGAGGAAGGTAACGTGTACGTAAATCATCACGACAAGAAAGTATGAAATTAGCAACAACTTTTTAGCAACAACTGTAATATTGTTGACTTATATTAATAAATGGAAACAACTTGATTTAGTTGTTGGCATATCTTTTAATTTTTAACCACAATATTCTTGTTGTTGCCAAACATTCAAGTAGTGTTGCTATATTCTATTGTAATATAATAATTTTTAAATTTTAAAAAATTGCAACAACATCTTTGCAACAACTATGACACTATTGCACTCTTTTAATAAATAGCAACAACCAAATTAAATTGCTGCAATCTTATAAAATATTTTTACAAAATAACTCTTTTGTTAATAAATTTAAATTGGCAATAACTTGTACAGGTTGTGGTCTAAACTTAAATTTTCTTTTTCAATTTTCTGCGGAACTAAAGTGTGGCCTTTTGGTTTTTGTCATGACCCGGGGCTACCTCCTAGTCACGACAATGGTGCTTACGGTCACAAGTGACGACAAGCTAACCTATGAGTTGGTAACTGCTGTGAGCACTGAACAATATAATGATAATAAACCTACGCGGAAAATAACTGATAAGGCCATATGGTTTTAAATACTGAAAATACAACTGAATTTCCAAGTATGAAAACATCTATCAAGACTGATAAAGCTGATAAAACTAACTGACTGTTTGAATGTCTGAAAAGCTTCTAACTGACCGACTGTGGAGTTGATGGGACAAACCCCCAACTAATTCAAACTGACTGTAATAAAGGAATGTTGACATAATTGAATGAAATATAAACTTATCCTCTAAGGATAAGGACTCACCATTGTTGTTGTTGTTGCTGTAACGCTAAACTATCTAAGCGCGGTCAGAAAACCGTAAGCTCGAACCTATGATATAAGACATCATAGTGCAAAGAAAGTATGCAATCAGTACTTTTAATGTACTAGAATATGAGATGAGGTTAGGCTGAAATGCATGGGTTAACTATGCATGGATATAATGACTGACTTGAGATAACTGAGTATGCATGCATGGAAACTGAAATACTAAGAATGCAAGACCAAGCATACAATGTTTCTAAAATAATCTATTAACTGAATTACTAAAATCTAGTAACTAAATAATGGATGAACTATATGCTATGGTCAAGTAAACCTAAACTAAAATTTGTACTGAATACTGAACTAAGACTGTGGGAGGTATCATCTAACCGACATGCCCCAATTTAAGCTAATCGGGGTCCAACCTGTAACCCTAGTTGGAAGGGTATCAGTACCATGCCACAGGTACTAATAATGATAGTGTGGATCCACTCATCTAGTGTCCCAAAGGACTAGGGAGTCAATCCAAAACATACTATAATCCATCCAAAACATACTATAATCCATTCCACTTGAAGACAATTGTAATCTTAACTTGAAATCAAAATAACAAGTAATTCATGGAGATAACTCATTTGAAATATGGAAAACCCATAATTTAACATAAAAAGGGATTCTTGAACTCCATGGTGAAAGGAAACAATGGATGAACATCACACATACCTTGAATCTTAAACCTTGAAAGAGAAACACAATCTTGATGTTTTTCTTAAAAATTCTTGGACTTGAAAACTTAAATTCTTGATTTTCTTGGAGAGGAGGTGATTGATTTTGATATTCTTGGAAGATGGTTAGAGTTTGCTTTTGAGAGGAAATTCTAGGGAAAATGGGCATATAATGCCCTAACTGAAGCTTTAATTTATGTTTTTATGAATTAGATCGATAGGAAAAGACACGACTGCCCTTTGGAAGATTAAATTAATAACTGGAAGGCATTTTGGAGGAGCACCGCGACGTGCCAAGGGCCTCATCGCTATACCCACCACGATGCAACACTATCGCGGTGAGGTGTTGGAAATGAAATCCAAACACGACCTAATCCTAGTCCAAAATTTTTGAAACTTCCCCAAGACATGCTCCTTACACCTTTGAACATGAATTAACTCAAAAATCAACACCTTGGGGTTGGAAAAACCAATTTAAAAATCTTAAAAGTTAAGAGGCCTTAAAAATGACTAAGTCCCCAACACTTAATGAAATTTTCAGGATTTAAGCCTCTTATGCATACAACTAGGAGTTGAACTGAGCTAAGAATAATATAGGGTATTACAATATCTCCCACTTGGGATCATTCATCCTCGAATAAGACTAATTAGGTTAAAAGTACTAAAGGAACCGAGATCATATACCCAACATACATAACTGAAAGCATGATTACATGACTGAGTCTAAACCATGATACGTGAACTGAATATCATGAACTAAACTAATTCCTTAAATATATACAATGACACGAGAATGGTTATAAGGCTAAGATAGAGACGAGAGTGTCATCTTATGAGTAACCATTTCCTCAGGCTGGATCTAGTTTCATGAAGAAAAGTTGAGAGGTTTAGAATATAAAAAGTCAGGGTATTACAACATCTCCTCCTTGGGATTATTCATCCCCAGAATGATATTGACTTGGCTGAAATACTAAGAAAATACAAAGATAATTCATGAGGAACTTATGAACTAGATCATGACTGAATGTCTGAATCTGAATCATGATGCATGAACTGAACTGAATTCTTAATTTACATTGATGTGAACAAACTATCTCTTCGAATGTCAATATTTATGAAACTTCTGATGGTAAGACTAGATCGAAAGATGGAAAAACCATAGGAACTTGTCTATCTGACTGGTAAACTAAATTACTGGCTATACGAACTGACTTATACTAAAAGCTTATACTCAATTAGAGTATTTCTTCAACACTCTTTCTAAGAAGTTACAATAACAGTAGGAAGCAAAGAACTTGGGCATAATCTGAATAAGATATATGAGTAAGAAATCTTATATTGCTTTGACTCTGTAACATGGAACATAGGCCTATGAAACATAAACTGGAATTGATATGCCTTAGACAATGCAACTGCTACTCTCAAGCTTAGACATACTCTTCAAATACTCTCTCAATTATACATTCTGCTTTACTACCGCACTTCACTTGAGGCTACTAAAAATATTCACATGGGCCCAGATAACTCTATTTACTGAAGTCTGAGTTAAACTGAATTCTCTGACTATGTTCAAGCCTACTCTATTCTACAAAGTGCACCCATAACACTGTAATACTATTCAAAATCATGAATTTAACACACGCTGCGTTTTCACAACTTCTCATCTCAAGAATAATTCTTCTTACAACTTCAACTAAATTTAACCTCTTACTAAGAATTCTCTAACGTATAATGCACCCATATACTTATATACACCAACATGACGTTCAAACCTATTATCATAACCATAAATGAACTTCTAGGCAAACAACCAATCAAAACATCCTTTTTGTACTCTCTAATACTTCTAACATTAACAACTTCCATGCGTTATTCTTAAGAGAATCACACACAAAATTTCAACTAGCCATGACATATATCAAAAACATGGCCTCAATCTTACACTGCACTTATAACCTTAGATCAAAAAAACATACAACAATCTCTCCCCAACATGAAATATTTATGCTCTCCCATCTAAATAATTGGTCATCACCACTACCATTTCATAAAAAAAGGTCACTGAAAGGTTAGAGCATGAGGACCTGAAGCATGAAAGAATTCTATGAATAACTTGGACACTTAACTGAGGCCTGAGAGATAGATTATGTATGACATGGATTTATTATAGAGATAAAAACTGAGGATATACATGACATAATTTGAATTTTTCTGATCATTAAGAGAGTAGCATGAGTACTGGATCTGAACGTACTGTAAAGCATGAGTACATGAGTCATGACCTGAATTTGGAGTTCATAAATTTCATGGAATATAATTCGAACAGCTGAGCAAACTGGAACTCCTTATACTAAGAACTGAAAGCGTAAATAATTCTATTAAAGGTGCGTGAATTTGAGCTATGATCAGGGAACTGACATATCTGGCATGAGTATATATCATGATAACTGAATTACAAATATTGAAATAAGAATGGGATAGGGATCATCCTCCCTTACTATTATTCTACAACATACTGCATCACTACTGAAATCTAAGAGACTGACTTCATCTCCCTCTTAACTGTAAGCCATCACTTTAAGTCTGGAAGCCCCTTTTCATAAACTCTTAAATGAACTGCAAACATCCAAGATTCAAACTTAGATTCTAACATATAACATGGATATTCCCAAACCTTTAATGAACTATACTATCTTCCTTCATAGACTACTAATATCACACCTCTAAACTTATATTTTTCCATTGGACCTGAACATTCGACATCATCATCCTATGGCCCATAACTTAGCTGGTAAAAACATAAATTACTACATTATAAGCATCATTCAAACTTAGCAACTCAAGGGTACTATGTAAGTGTGCTCTTATCATCATACTTAACATAAATTCTTGCATATACTATTTTAGGCCTATTGATTCACCTTTCATACAACTAGCCCCGTGGATACAAAATCTACTAAGTTCAGATAACACTAGCCCTACTCTACTACTGTTAAACTTCTGGGTTCGTGCTTCTAACTCTAGATCATATGTTGTCATAGGATTCTGTGAGGGTATTTGAAAGAACATCCCTTAGATATTATCTTTATTGCTTTAAGATATGAAACGATCTGACCCCTAAGCACAGAGATACTACCCCTCCAATCAATAGCTGGTTCATTGGGAAACTAAAAATGAACGACTTTATTTCTACAGTCAACTGAGGCATAATATGAGTAGAGTTAATCTATATCGAGAATGACACCAAAATCAGTCATCTCTAACTCCACAAGGTTTATTGAAGTGATTTTCTAATATACTATAACTGAGCAATTTTTGTATACCTGCCTGGCTGTAATAGATTTACCCATATGGGTAGATACTAAGAAAGGCTCTACTAATATTTCTGAACTAACATCAAAATTGACAGTTGTATAGGGGGTTACAAAAGAAGGTGAGGCTCTAGGATCTAATAAAACATACATATGAAGATGAAAGACCTATAATGTACCCATAACCACATTAGGAGAGCTTTCCTGATCATGTCGGGACTGGAGTGCATACAATCTATTCTAGCACTATGTATTGGTGGTAGTAGAAGTAGCACCCTGCTGAGTTGGGCGACCTACTCGAGCTGATGACAGATTAGACTGGCCCTGCTGACTAGCTCTTATGAAATCCCTGACCCTGTGGCCTGGCTTTCCATATCCAAAACATACACCACAACCAGCCCTACATACACCCTGATGATTCCTACCACACCTCTCACAAAGCAAATTATTACAACCACTGTTCATGCTACCCTGAGGCCTAGAGCCTAGCGTTTCATCCTGATTGTCATTCCTGAACTTTGGCATTGGTATACAAGATGATGAAGGAGATGAAGCTGAGAATTTTTTATGTAACTGAGAATGGTTACCACTCTTTGACCCTAACTTAAAACTACCTGTTTTGGCCCTCTTATTCTTTCTCCCTTTCTCCCTATATTTCTCTTCCTTACTCTACTGAGCTTGAACCATAAGCCTAGATAGGACAACAACTTGTTGATTTTTCCAAAAACTACTGAATGAGCTAAGGTAGTGAAAGTAGCTCTGAATTTGGCGTGAGAGACATTCTCATTCAGGGGATCTTCCTGAATAGGAGGATGTATGGGTTGCTTACCATTTCTTCTTTTATTGTTTTTTAGGGAGGCATTATCTATAAATAAAAAAAGAATGAGTCAGAAAGAGATTTTTAAATAAATATTATGCTCATTTGCACAACATGATTACTGAAAGAAGGGAAACTTTTCCCAAAATGCCTTGTAGCCTTATGTCCATAAATGTGGCGCACTTCACACCTATGCACAAGACTCTACTCAATGCGGATTTTTAGAATCCTTAGGACACTGTAAAATCTTAGGCTCTGATACCAAGATTTTTCATGAATCGAGGCTACCCCCTAGTCATGAAAATGGTGCTTACGATCACAAGTGACCACAAGCTAACCCATGAGCTGGCACCTGTTGTGAGCACTAAACAATATAATGATAATAGACATGTGCAAAAAATAACTGATAAGGCCATAAGGTTGTAAATACTGCAAATACAATTGAATTTGCAATTTTGAAAACATCTGTGAAGACTGATAAAGCTGATAAAACTAACTAATTATCTGAATATCTGAAAAACCTATAACTGACCGACTATTGAATTGATAGGAAAAACCCTAACTAACTTGAATTAATAGTAATAAAGGAATACTGAAATAACTGAATGAAAGATAAATTTTTCCTCGAAAGATAAGGACTCACCACTATTATTGTTATTGTAACATTGAACTATCTAAGCACGGTCAGAAAACTATGCACCTGAACCTATGACATAAGACATCATAGTGCAAAAAAGTATGCGATCAGTACTTTAAATGTACTGGTATATGAGATGAGATTAGGCTGAAATTCATGGGTTAACTGCGCATGAATATAATGACTGACTGAATAGCATAAGATAACTGAGTATGCATGCATGGAAACTGAAATACTAAGAATTCAAGAACAAGCATATAATGTTTCTAAAATAATCTGTAAACTAAATTACTGAAATCTAGAAACCAAATAACTGATGAACTGTATCCTATGGTCAAGAAAAACTAAACTGAAATATGTACTGAATACTGAACTGAGACTATAGGAGGTATCACCTAACTGACATGCCTTAATCTGAGCTAATCGGGGTCCAACCTATAACCCCAGTTGAAAGAATGTAAGTACCATGCCACGGGTATTAACAATGGCTGTGTGGATCCACTCAACTAGTGTCCCGAAGGACTAGGGAGTCAGTCCTAAATTGAAGGGTGACCCCTAAGAGAATTCCAGTTCTAAACTAGCGGGTGACGTCTCAGAGAATGTCAATCCTAAACTGGCGGGTGACATCTCATAATCCTACGCTAACTACATAGTTCTAGAACTTAGGGACTTCTTCTAAGGACCCAGTCCTAACTGATGGGTGAGCCCCCATCCCTAGGTTTGCTTGGTATTAAATCCTACTCCCAACTGAACAATTATTGATTACTGGACTGAGCTCAGTTTTACTGAAAATAAAACTGATCATGGTAACTAACTGGATGACAATGCTTATGATTTTTCTAAAACCATTCTGAAAATACTAAAACTATGGAAACATCTAAGTATCAGGCATTCATAACCCCCAGCACTAAATGTAAATAAAAACAAAGACATTAAAAGCTTTGAAATACCATAATGGGGTATCATTCTACAAAATCACTCTCTTTGGCATTTCATCAAACACATAGAGATTAAGACTTAAACATGGGGATGCTTTTAAAAATAATGAGATAGCATGATTACATGACAAAACCCATAAATTGAGTGTTTATTCTGAATTGCATGGACATGACATGGAATCTTCAACATCCAAAACATACTATAATCCATTCCACTTGAAGACAATTGTAATCTTAACTTAGAATCAAAATAACAAGTAATTCATGGAGATAACTCATTTAAAACATGGAAAACTCATAATTTAACATAAAAAAGGATTCTCGAACTCCATGGTAAAAGGAAACCATGGATGAGCATCACGCATACATTGAATCTTAAATCTTGAAAGAGAAACATAATCTTGATGTTTTTCTTGAAAGTTTTTAGACTTGAAAACTTAAATTCTTGATTTTCATGAAGAGGAGGTAATTGATTTTGATGTTCTTGGGAGATGGTTAGAGTTTATTTTAGAGGAAATTTTGGAAAAATGGGCATGTAATGCCCTAACTGATGCTTTAATTTATGTTTTTATGAATTAGATCGTGGGAAAAAGACACGACAGCCCCTTAGGAGATTAAATTCATAACTAGAATGCATTTTGGAGGAGCACCATGATGTGACAAGGGCCTCATCATTATACCCACCGCGATGCGCCCCTATCGCGGTGAGATGTTGGAAACAAAATCCAAACACGACTCAATCCTCGTCCAAAAAATCTAAAAATTCCCCGAGACATGCTCCGTACATCATTGAACATGAATTAACTGAAAAAACAACACCTCGGGGTCGGAAAATCAATTTAAAAATTCTCAAAGTTTAGAGGCCTTAAAAATGACTAAGTCCCCAACACTTAGTAAAATTTTTAGGCTTTGAGCCTCTTATGCATACAACTAGGAGCTGAAATGAGCTAAGAATAATACGGGGTATTAAAGTTTTCTGCCAAAACAACTTGTAAAAGATTGAAAGTTCCCCAAATTTTTATTTTCCACTTTAGCCCTTTTTAGTTTCCCCTAAATTAAAACTACGTTTTTTCTTTTAATTTGTTCCTCTGAGAGGTTGTGCAACTTCTTCATTCCACATTAAGTATGGTGAGTTTTCTTTTGTCATTTAGTCTTTTTTCACAAAATTTGATGAATTCTTGCGTATGATTTGCATATGATTTAGTCTCTTTGGCTATCATGTTTAGTTTTTAATGCCTTTATAGACTTTGTTAAATTTTATTTTCTTTTTAATTTGTGAATCTTTCATAGAAAAATATTTGATTTAGTTTTGGGTTTTTTGGGTATTTAAATTTGTCTGAACTAGTTTATTCAATTTGATTTATTTTTTCTTATTTAGTTTGGTTAAGTTCTTTTTGATTCTTAAGTAAGGGTCTATTAATAAATCTGTGTTGCTCGAACTCTTCAAAATTCTCTACAGGCATATGTCAAATACTTCAAGTGCAAGGTCGGCACATGCAGTATGTCCTAGTACTATAGAATTGCAACATCACCAATATGGAGAGGTTGATTTGCATTTCCTGCAATTCTATACAACAACTGTGTTGTTATCCTTATTTAGTAAATCATCCTTTTTAATCTCTATTTGTCTTTTTTGTTTTCTCGATTAGTAATACCATTAATAGTTTCCTTAACTATCAAAACAATTGTCACTTTCTTTTCAAAACAACATACTTTTTTGGGTACTTTGACTATGAAATAGTAGTTGTATAGTGAGTTGTGGCAGTGGTGCTTTGTTTAATTGAATTAGATCTAAAAGCTGGTGATGGTGGTGGATAAGTAACACCAAAAAGATTAAAAAAAATCAACACTTATAATATGTACATATGAAAATAAAAGATAAAAAATACAGGCTATTCATAAATAGCACAATAGGTTGATTATCAATTTCCTCGTGTTTCTAAATTCTTGAAGAACTGAACTAAACTATTCAATATTTTTAATTCTTAAGCATGTCAAGCTACTTAACTTACTGATCTCAATAGGGATTTCACTTGTGATGTTATTTTTAAAGGCAATGAACCTGTCAAGAACTTAATACAACGACGAGAGGGGTTGCTCGGATGGTAAGCAACCTCCACTTTCAACATTGAGGTTGTAAGATGAGTCACCAAGGAAGCAAAAAGGTGAGAGCTCCTACGGAGAGGTAAACAAATTATAATTTCATAAACTAGTTAAGTATAAATTCTAAAATTTACCTATAGTCTATTGCTAGACTAATAATGCTTTTGCAAGAAAAGAAAAGTTACAGTGATAAAATGTGACCTCTTGTAGTATTATGGAATAAAATAATGCATTGATCTTAAGAGTTAATTGAGACTTGTATCAGTAGCTACTCAAAGTATAATTGGTATTTGGAGGATGTGTCAATATCTTTGCAGTTTGTCTTAAGTAACAACTTGAATAAAATCAAAAGGAAGACAAGAATGTATAGTTCTATAATAGTCAAAACTCTTAAATATGAATATTCTTAGGGTATTTCAAGTTGTAAGTTTACTGTAAGTTTCTCAATTGATCATTATGAAAAAATGTATGATCTAGATTAATTTTTCAAACTTTTACCACTAAAGTCTCACATGATCCTCGCCTTTTCTTAACATATGTTGTATATGGTGTTTCATGGTTGTAATTTAGGTGTGAAGTATGTTGTAAACTTTATTTTGAGATAACCGTTTAATGAGTGTGATTTGAAGGCTGCAATGTGAGTTAAAAAGCTATGATTTTGAGTTATTACTTTTTTTGTAAGGAAAAATTACAGAAAGTGACAAATTTAAGACTATAACTACAATAAATAGCAACACTTTGTCAAGATTACAGTTTATAGCAAAAGTAGCATTATTCTACCCATTAACTAGACAAACGTGTGTTACTCCCACTACTTTACCTTGCCCTATTTTCACTCCATTAAATAACTTTCCTCCAATCTAATTGTATCTTCTCTCCTTTTTTTTTCTCAATTTTTGCCTATTTTTCTCAACAGTTGAAAAATATTATGCTCCATCAAATAAGATAAATTGATATTTAGATTTATTGTATGTTATCTATTCCATATAATTTATATATTTTATATGTTTTGTATTTTTTTCTTGAACCTTGTTCTTTAATTTTTTAGGGGGTTGTGTAAATTTTGTGTTTTACAATAATCCAGAGATTTTTTTGTATGTTGCATTTTGTATCTCTTTCGAATTCTTTTGGGGGGTTTTTTGTATCTCTTTCAGACTGTATGTTGTGTTTTGTAAATTTTTGTATATTTTAACATAAGTGAACATAGAAGAGGTGAGATCGAACCATAGTAACAATTCGAAGAAGATTGCGAAAATTATAAAGCAGAAAGGATTGAGAAAACCCTCATATTCAAACCCCAAAAAATACAAAAATCTATGAATAAGAGAAAATCAGACAAAATTGGAGAGTCAAGTAAAATGCCAAATCCTATTGATCAGAATTCATATGAATATGAATCCGGAAAAAAAAATGAAAAAGGTATTTGTATTTGTACTTTTATAGATTATGGTTCATATGCAGGTATGTATATTTGCATGGCTGATTATTCGGCCTCTAAAAACTTCCATTTTATTTGTGAGTTATGAGCCATTAAACATAATAGTTAGTGATGGTAGAATATGGATATAAATTTCATGTAAATTCCATACTTTATTCCTCCATTATCTTATTCTTTATGTGGTACAACTCTTGTAACCTCTGTAACTCTTGTAACCTTTGTAACTCTTGTAACTTCTATGTCATTTATCTCCCACTACTTCCAGCTATTTATTGCATGGAAGACTTCTTCTCCTATAAATTGAGATGGTCTTGCATATTTTTCTAAACAAAAGATAATAGAGAGTTCACGAAAGATAGTAAAAAAAAGAGTTCATTAGTTGAAGGGAGGTATTCTTTTTGTGGAGCTTCGAACTCAACTCTTGTCCAGAGTTGTTGAGTTATTCTTTGTGAGAAGGTTGTTGTATCCTAGAGGAGACAAGTCAAGAAGATTACTGCTGAACCAATGAAACAATTTTACTGCAGTGGGCTTGAATCTCCTTAAAGAGAGCGAGATATCTGTGCCTCAGCCGAAGAAAAAGAAGAAGATAACTTTTTATTTTTCTTCACTTGTAATTTTTAATTTGTAATATCATTATAATTTCACCAAAAACTTTAAGGAGAATCAATGGAAACAACTAAAAAATCTGCGGATGTCAAGATGGGAGATCGTAACAAGCCGTTTCGATTCAACGGTACTCACTTCAAGAGGTGGAAGGATAAAGTGCTTTTCTACTTAAGTCTTCTCAATGTTTCTTATGTGTTAACTGAGAAGAACCCAAACAAAGTAGATAGCTCTTCCATGGCCGGTGATGAACTTATTTCTCTACAAGAGAAAGTTGAAAAATATGATGGTGACTCCTACAAGTGTCAGTATTTTTTAATTATCTATCTATCTGATAATTTTTATGATTATTATGATAGAACTTACTCTACTGCAAAGAAAAATTAAAAAGTCTTGCAGAGTGAGTATGACATTGAGGAGGCTGGAGCAAAAAAATATGCGGCTAAAATTTTTTTGCATTTTCAAATGGCGGACAACAAGTCAGTGGTAGACCAAGCTCAGGACTTCATAATGATTGTTGGAGAGCTGAGATCTGAGGAAGTCAAAATTGGAGATAATATTATTATTTGTGGTATAATTAATAACTTCCACCTTCGTGAAAGGAATTTCAAAAAATTATGCACCACAAGCAAAAGGAAACTTCTCTTGAGACTGATAATGAGAATCCGCATGGAAGAAGAAGCAAGGGCCAAGATACACTTTTGCAAACAAAAGAAAACAACATCACACTGAAGGTAAATTTAACTTCTTCTAATAATTCTACCCCTAAAACTAACAAAAATACTACTTTGAATCCTAAGAAGAAAAAATTCAAGAAAAATAATGGTAGACAACCCAAGGACAATAATAGTGGAAACAGCTAAGCAAAAAATCAAAATGTACAACAAAAAGGACCGTGCTTTATTTGTGGCAAGAGTGGGCATAGTGCTCGATTTTATAAATTTTAGAAACGTAGGCCTACACCTCAGGAAAATGTTACCGAAGAATTATCTGTGGCAGTGATACCATACATTAACATAGTGAAGAATATTGATGGATGGTAGGCTGACTCTGGTGCAACCGTCATGTCTGTTATGACAAAGACTGGTTTAATAATTTTGAGGATCCCAAAACCATCATGCTTGGAGATTCACACACAACTCAAGTACTTGGAATGAGAGATATAGAGTTGAGTTTTACTTCTAGAAGGGTATTAATTCTAAAAGATGTATTTTGCACTCCTTCCATGAGAAAAAATGTCTAGTTTTCTTCTTAATAAAGCAGGCTTTAAACAGATTATTGAATCTGATCAGTATGTAATTGTGAAAAATAATATTTTTGTGGGAAAGGAGTAAGTATGTGATGATATGTTTAAGTTGAAAGTTGAATAAATAAAACATCTAATTCTATTTATATGCTTTCTTCTACTTATTTTCGATATTCTCGTTTATGTCAAATAAATGAGCATTATGTGGGAATCATGAGTAGTTTAGGATTAATTCCAGTGATCAAAAAGAATTTTGAAAAATATGAGGCTTGTATTAAATCTGAAATCACAAAAAGAACTCATTTTAAAGTTGAAATAAAACTGATTTATTAGAATTATTTCATAGTGATATTTGTGAACTTGGTGAAATTTTAACTCGTGGAGGAAATAGATATTTTATCACTTTCATTGATAACTTTTCTAAGTTTACATATGTTTACTTAATGAAAAATAAAAGTGATGCTTTTTAAAACTTTGAAACTTTTCTCCATGAAGTTAAAAATCAGTTTGGGAGAAAAATAAAAAGAGTTAGAAGTGATAGAGGCCGTGAATATGAGTCACATGAGTTCAACTCTTTTGTTAGATCATTGGGTATAATTCATGAAACTAATCCTCCTTATTCTCCTTCATCTAATAGTGTAGCAAAAAAGAAGAATATAATTTTGGTTGAGTTGACTAATGCCATGTTAATTGAGTCTCGTGCACCATTAAGTTATTGGAGTAAAGCTCTTTTGACTGCTTGTTATGTGTTGAATCGTGTGCCTCATAAAAAATACCAAACTAACACCTTTTGAGTTATGGAAAGGTCATAAGCCAAATTTGGGATATCTAAGAGTTCGAGGTTGCTTAGGTTATTGTAAGACCCTGCAAAATTTGTAAACTTAATTCATCCTTTTAGGCTTGTTAAGGGGTCTCAGACTTAGAAAATTCTAGCTAAGTTCAAAGACTTAGTTTATTTTTGGACTTCAAAAGTTGAAAATCTTATTTCGTGACCCTAATGTCCCTTAATGGTCCATATTTTTGTTGATTCGTGATCAGAGAGGTCGATAGGTGTTCCCGGGCGAGTTTTAGATTTTTTGAAACTCGTTTAAACCACGTTTAGTGTCCCAAAATAGTGGACCAACGCGATCTTGGTGCGCCGCGTTGCCTATCACTTTGGTTAATAATGTTGTAGGGACTGCTAGTAAAAATAATTGAGGCTTGGCGCGATCATGGCATGACACGTCGGGTATCGCATCGTTGCCATTGATGCACTGCATCGCCAATCGCGTCGATGCCCAGTTTTTAGTCATTAAATGACTGTGTCTTTAAGGACAAAAGGGTCAATTTCCCACCCCTATATAAGCCTATAACATGAGATTCAGCTAGGTTTTCACTAAAATATAGTTGTTTCTCTCAAATTTCCTCAAGAACAAGTCTAGAATTTTCAATTGAAGGTACTAATCCAAGAGATTCCACCGTTAATCTTCAAGAAACTTCCATCCAAGATATGTAAAGTGTTGATTCATGAGTTCCTTTCACTCAAGAAGCTCAAGAAACCCTTTCAAAAATATAAATTTTGAATTCTATGTTATGAATTGAATCATATCCATATTTATGTTATTGTATGATTACCAAGTTGAAATCTTTAACACATATAATGAAATTATGTTAGCATGTGGTTGGAATTCTTGTATTTGAAGTGAAAAATATTGCCATGATATATTATTTTAATGTTCGTGTCTAAGCCTCAAGTTATGCATGCAAGGTGGTTGCTAAAATGCCTAAGAGAATAAGAATTATGCTTTATGACTCAATTGTGACCAAACTAATGAATTCATGCTTTACCATTTTGTTCATAATGACCTCCATGTTATTGTTATGCATTGTAATGGGTTGGTGGAATGCTCATGAGATTAGACTTATAAAATTATGACATGTTTATATGTATTCCTATTCATGTGTAAGCTTATGACATGCAAATACTTCATGAAGATCCCCAACATTTGTACTATGAATTGTTGACTATGGTCATGTGTTCAAGAAGTGTCATGTCTTGTCAGTATCATGCTATCGAGTCCTGGGGATACTTGTACCCGATAATTTAGTTGTGTACCTAGAGCCAGTGTCAATTTCAAGATAATATCAGTCACGCCATGATCAATAGTATTCTCAGTCAGTTTCAGAACTCAATAGAATTCAGTCAGTTACATGACTCTCGAAAACTTTGTAATCTCATGAACTCAGTTAGCTAACAGAATTCAGTAACATTTTATCAGTCCATAGAACTCAGTGAACTCAGTCCAGTTTATCTCAGTATAATTAGTTTAGTGTCTATTCAGTTGAGAGTAGAATTCAGCACCGAGTGAACCTAAGGATGAGGGCACATACTGATAGTAGAGGGTGTGACCCTTAAAAGCAATCATTGCACTCCAAAACTATGTAGCCAGCATAGGTTGAGACATCAACACTGAAAGTTGAGGGTTGATGAGGTGGATTAGCACTGCCAGTTGAGGGTCCCACTATTCTCCTATGGGGATACTTCCAGATGAGGGTCACTCACAGCTTGTCCTTACCAGTGGTGCGGTACTGACACCCTTCCAATTGGGGTTACAGATTGGACCCCAACTCTATAGAGAAAAAGGGGCATGTCGGTTAGATGACTACTTCCCATAGTATCAGTCTTTGTCTTAGTAAAAGAAATCAGATAGTTCTTCAGATTCAGGACTGTCAAATATAGTCACTCAGTTCAGTACGAAACTCAGCTTGTTCCTTCAGAATCAGGACTGTCAGACATAGTCACTCAGTTAACAGTTTATTAGTTATACAAAACTCATGTTATCAGTATTCAGACTCAGTAGTCAGTATTATCATGATCTCATTTATAGTTAGTATTGTTCATACATATGAACCCCATGCATTCATCCTACCTCATGTTGGATACCAGTACATTCAGACGTACTGACGCATATTTTTCTTCTGCGCTATGGTGTTTTATACCATAGGTTCAGACACTCAAGTTCCTGATCGTACTTAGCTTCAGATTTAGCTAGAAGCAATAGATTTGCAGTGAGTCCTCATCATTCTTGGATAGCATAATTATTTCATTACTTCATTATTTCAGTTTTAGTAGACGGAGTTAGTTGTGGACATGTCCCATCAACTCTACAGTTTTCAGACAATTTAGAGGCTTTCAGACTAGCATGTTCAGACAGTTTATTTTAGTTTTGATATTGATATACTATATTTTCAGTTTATTCCGCATTTATATAGTATATTATGCAGTGCTCAATTACAGATATCAGTCATGGGTTGGCTTGTGGTCCTTCGGGATTGCTAGCACCGTGTAGCGTTCTGGGTATCAGATTCGAGATGTTACACCTAGGTAAGGTTAATTGATCCTAAAATCTCTAAGTTGGGTAAAAGATTTAACTACTTGTGCTTTTCTTGGTTATGCTTCAAATAGTACAGCCTATAGATTTTTCAATCTTGAAGATAGTGTGATAGCAGAATCACGTGATGCTATTTTTCATGAAAATAAATTTTCTTTTGATTCTAAAAATAGTGGGGGTCTAAGGAATAAAGAAAATATTATGTCACTACCTAGTTCTTCTACTTCTACTTTAAAAAATAAAGAAAATAATGATTTTAAGTTAAGAAAAAGTAAACGAACTAGAGAAGAAAAAGATTTTGATCCTGATTATTATGTTTTCAATATTGGAGATGACCCTCTCACTTTAAAGAAGTTTTGTCTTCGCATGGTGCTATTTTTTGGAAAGAGGCTGTAAATGATGAAATAGAATCACTAATCTCCAATAAAACTTGGAGGCTAGTAGATTTACCATTGGGTTGTAAAACAATTTGGATGTAAATGGGTCTTACATAAAAAGTTAAAACTGGATGGATCTGTGGATAAATATAAAGCTAGGCTAGTGGCTAAAGGTTTTAAACAACTAGAAGGCCTAGAATTTTTTGATACTTTTTTTTCAGTAACTAGACTTACATCCATTAGACTTTTAGTTGCTATTGCGTAAATTTTTTATTTACAAATTCATCAAATGGATGTAAAAACTGCTTTTTTAAATGGAAACCTAAATGAGGAGATTTATATGGAACAACCCAAATAATTTGTTGAAGCTGGATAAGAAAGCAAAGTGTGTAAACTTAATAAATCCCTATATGGCTTAGAACGGGCACCAAAGAAATGGCATGAAAAGTTTGATTCCTGCGTGATTGATAATGGGTTTAAAATAAATGAGTGTGATAATGGCATAAAAACCTATATGTTGATGATTTATTGATCTTTGTCTCTAAGATGAATGTTATTGGTGAAACGAAAAATATTCTTAGAAGCCATATTGATATGAAAGAACTTAGTGAGACAAATTTTATTCTAGGAATAAAAATTACTAGAACATGTGATGGAATTTTCCTTGAATAGTCACATTATGTTGAGAAAATTTTGAAAAAATATAATTTCCTTGATTGCAAGCATGTTGTTACTCCTTTTGATTCTAGTCACTTATTTCTTGTTGAAAGTGAAAATGATGTTATAAAACAAAACGTATATGCTAGCATAATTGGAAGTTTGAGATATGTGACTGATTGCACTAGGCCTGATATTGCATATGCAGTAGGAGTACTTAGCAGGTTTACTAGCAATCCAGGTAATGAACATTGGCATGCTATAATGAGAGCAATGAAATACATAATTGGAATGAAAAAATGTGGTTTGTTCTAAAAAAAATATCTTGTTGTACTTGAAGGCTTTTGTGATATGGATTGGAACACTTTATTAGTTGATTTATTATCTACTACTGGTTATATTTTTATTTTGAGTGGTGGTACTATTTGTTGGAGATATAAGAAGTAAACTATTATTGCTAACTCTACAATGGAGGCTGAACTAATTGTTTTAGCTTCAGCTAGTGAGGAAGTGAATTAGTTGAGAGATTTGTTATTTCAAATACCTTATTTTGAAAAACCAATTCCTCCTTATTTAATTCATTGTGATAGAACCGCTGCAATTGGTAGAGTTCAAAACTGCTATTACAATGGTACATCCATACCTATAAGGATAAAACACAGTAGTGTGAGATCATATTTGACAAATGGTACCATTAATATTGATTGTGTCAAATCTTGTGGTAATCTTGCAGATCCATTGACTAAGGCCTTAGCAAGAGAAAAGGTTTGGAGCACATTGAGGGGGGTGGGATTGAAGCCTATTGAATTTTGAGTCATATGTGAGGAAACCCAACCTGAGGCCTAGAGATCCTATAACCAGGTTCAATGGGAAAAACTAATCACATGATGACTTCTTGTGAAAAATGCACTATTTTTTTATCCCTCTTATGGTGTGAGTGCATTAACCTGTAATGATGGTGAGGTTGAGTTTAAAAACTCTTAATGAAAATTTATAGCTTGTATGAGTGGGGTACTAAAATTACAGGAGTGGCGGATTTCACCTATGTGAGTGTGGGGTAGGCCACTTCATATGAGAATTAGGCTCATTCTAAAATGACACTCATTAAAATCGGAATAGGACAAGGTCGTAATGTGCTGGCTATGAAGCTCATGTCAAGACCTTGACTATTATGTGTAAGCAGTAACCTTTTGCTTCCCTTAAGCAATCATAGTTCAAGTCTGAGACCACTACGACTTTGGAATAAAAAATAGTGTTTTACAAAGTGGAGGTTCAATGCAGAGCACACCTTCATTAAGCATGGTAGTCTTCCTTCAACTAGTGGACTCTCTTATTAATATTAAAATGAGTGGGGGATTGATGTTGTTTAGAATTTTAATATTTTTATTATCTTTTAATATTATTATCCATGATTTTGACGTTATGCAGCATTTACCTTACAATGAAGCTATTGGCCATTATGGCATATGGACGTACGTTGTATCCCTTGGCTGCTCATGGCATAATGCCTTAATTCTCATTTGTCTTAAAGGCCATTATTGGCACTAATCTTACATTTGCATGGCTGATTATTCAGCCTCCAAAAACTTCCATTTTATTTGGGAGTTATGATCCATTAAACATAATAGTTAGTAGTGGTAGAATGTGGATATAAGTTTCATGTAACTTCCACACTTTATTCCTCCATTATCCTATTCTTTATGTGGTATAACTCTTGTAACTTCTATGTTATTTATCTCTCACTATTTCTTTCTATTCATTGCATGAAAGACTTCCTTTCCTATAAATAGAGGTGGTCTTGCATATTTTTCTGTACAAAAGATAATCGGGAGTTCACAAAAGATTCTATAAAAGAGAGTTCATTAGTTGAGGGGAGGTGTTCTTTTTGTGGAGCTTTGAACTCAACTCTTGTCTAGAGTTGTTAAGTCGTTCTTTATTAGAAGGCTATTGTATCCAGGAGGGGACAAGTCAAGAAGCTTAATACTGGATCGGTGAAACAATTTTGCTGCAGTGGGCTTGAATCTCCTTAAAGAGAGCGAGATATCCGCGCCTCTGCCGAAGAAGAAGAAAAAGATAACTTTTTATTTTTATTCACTTGTCATTTTTCAGTTGTAATATTATTGTAATTTCACCAACATGTATTTTGTAAATGCATATGAGTTTATTTATGTATTCTGGAACAGACATGTATTCTGAAAATACATATGCAGTGATATATGTATTTGTTGTAATGTAATATATATGATGTTATAGGAAATATATGCATACTATGTTTTTCATATAGTTTTTTTGTGAGAAGAACATGTAATATAGATTTCAATAAATTTTTGGTTTGTAGGTGCCGTGTTATTAAATATTCAAGGTAAGAGTACTTTCAAAGTTTGCACCACATATAGGATGTCACACGGTCAACAATATTGAAGAGCGTATTTTGCAGGGATTATGGATTGTATATGGTGACATATGTTGAGCGTCTTACTTATTGTGAAGGTGTTCCTCATATTGACTTCAACCTAGACCTTCTTTGCACAAGATATGCTTCACTTTTATGGAATTATGATTTGAGAAAAGAAGAAGATAAGGCACAAAGTGATGACGAAGCACCAATAAGGCCTGCTAGGAAAATCGGGATAATAGAATACACTGAAGTTTTAGAAGTTTGATGCTTTTCTTAATGTTTAGTATTTGACAACAGTTAATAGGTTGACAGAGACGTAGTTGAATTATTTTTAAGTTTTACATATTACTATCAGGTAGCATGTCGAAAGTTTTTTAGAACTTGTCAGATATATTTTGATTATTGATATTGAATCAAATTAATTTGAATGTTTCTATTTTAGTTTTATGTTTAATATTCCATTTATAATAGCTGAATTTTAAAAAAGATTATTTAAAAAACTCGAATTCAGTTGGACATTACAGGTCTGCATATGTATTGTAACTATATTTTTCAGTTTTTACATATGTATTTTTCTGTTCGGCATACGTATTTTACAGATCGGCATATGTATTCATAGGTCATTATATGTATTTTTCATATTTTTCAGCTTTGTATATGTATTTTATGCAGATTTATACATATATCTTTCATAACACATTTAAAAATATATTTTTTATTAAAATCAAATACATACATATATATATATATATATATATATATATATATTTAATTAGAATTATTAGCAAGTACATATACGTAAATGCACATGTATTAGTTATGTGTAATGTAATTATATCTTTTGCCTGATTATACATTTACCCAGAGATATATTCTTATTTACATACAATACTTCAAAAATGATCTTATTTTCAATATTTTTTCACATTCATACAATACATATAGAATCAATTACATTCATTTATTGATAATGAACTAAGAAAGCTTGCAAGTTCAGTATCATAATTGCAACAACTTTATGACTTAAGACATTCAAATATATGAAAAATAATTGTCGATGAAAAATTAGTCACATATTATGCAAATGATTCAACTGTATGACTCACATAATTGTCAATGAAAAAAATTGAGATTTTTTTTATTGAATACATCAATAAACGTATCATTTACAATATTTCCTACATAAACGCCTATTGTGACCCATAAATTCACATGCACTACAAGAATTGATATTTTTTTCAAACATATCTCTTACTGATTTTCCACGATCTTTCTTTGGAGCTCTGCTAGGGGGACGCTTGTATTTAAGGGGCAGAACTACCTTGTCTAATATTCTATGTGGAATCACCCAGTTATCTTTGTGTGGTAAAGGATAAATTGGAACATCATATGTTCTAAATTCTGTTTTTGGCTTATATAGATCAGAGAAATATAGTTCCTTCTTAAAATTCTTAATATTCAGGACTGCACAAGCATGTACAATGTATATGGTATCTCGTCCAACTGAAATGCATGACAAGAATATTTTTTTCTTTGAGGAAAACAATAAAATGCTTCTCTTTGTCATGTACTGTATAGACATACTCTTTGGTTGGTAAAACCTGAAATTTTTAAAGGAAATTAGTTGAAAAACTCAAATTCAATTGGACATTTGTATTTTTCGGTTCTGCATATGTATTTGTCAGATCTTCATATGTATTTACAGGTCTTTATATGTATTTTTTAGCTCTTTTAGATTTGTATATGTGTTTTATGCAGAACTATATATATATTTTTCATAACACAAATGAAAACACATATTTTACTGAAATCAAATACATATATGCATTCTGTCAAAGGAGTAAATTAACAAATACTTAATATTCATTCTGTTAAAGGATTAAAATAATTCATAATATACAAATATCAAAATAAAATACAATTACATTTATTAAATATAGAAATGCAACTACAACATACAATTAAACTCATAAAATACAAATGTCAAAACAAAATACAATTACATTTATTAAATATAGAAATGCAACTACAACATACAATTAAACTCATAAAATACAAATGTCAAAACAAAATACAATTACATTTATTAAATATATAAATGCAACTACAACACAACATACAATTACAAATGCAACTACAACATACAACAAACAATTAAACTCATAAAATAAAAATGCCAAAATAAAATACAAATGCAACTACAATTTAGATAAACTCATTTATATTTATTTTTTCAGATTGTATTTATACTATGATTCTTTTTCAAATAAACTCATAAGTTATCACTATGTTCATGACAAAAATAATTACGTTGTTCTGAATATATAAATACAATTCAAAATAAATTACATAACTGGTAAACGCATATCGATCAAAACCACATTTTTGATCCAATATGAATTAAGATCGAATAATGTTCAAATTCAACGTATAATAGATTTAGATCATTTTTTCAAAATAGACATCGAGAAGGAAAATTTCTATGTTGAAAAAAAAAACTATTTCACACAAAACAATTGACTATTCTAAATTTGTTTAAATTTCATAAATGAACATAATTTTTTGATTCAATACTTGTAATTGCAATGTTCTTGTTGTTTTTTCTTGAAAATTACGAGTTCATCAACTAATTCACACAAAATTTGTTGAAATCCAAATACAAACTCATATTTTTTTCAATCCATGTACTCGTAGTTTTTTAAAAAAAAAAATTAGAGGCTCATCAACTCTAGATTCTTCAATCTATTTTTGAAATTGATTTGAGTTGCTAATCAGGAAATCGTCTTTTGAATTTTAAATTAAGTGGTTGTAATTAAAAAGAGTCATTTAAGAAAAAGAAATCTTCAGAATTAAATGCATTACATAAATTAAGGGAATTTTTATTCCTTATTTAACTCAACTGATTTGAGTTAAAAAAAAATTGTTATTCCATTTGTATATGTATTTAAATAGCAAACATTACCAAAAATACAAAATACAACTTGCAATTTTTCATAATTATGAAACAGCTACTATAAAAGTCCTAATTATAGCTATAAGTTTGCTATTTATGAAATTTTCCCTTTTTGTAACTAATTCATTTCATCAATTACCATAGTACAAATATTACATAGTCATATCTAAGAACCCATCGCTAGATATGTAAAGTGAACAATCACAAACTCTATTACCTAGTACATAAGACTTTGCAGGACAAGACTAGCTCTAGGATTAGCTGTAACATTAGATTTGTAGGCTATCTCTTTTGCTACAATGCTCCAATCCTAGCTTTTCTTAGGGAACACTCACTAACTTCTTTCAGATCACAAGGTATATACAGTTTCTGTATACAGTATCTTTACATACAGATTCTATTAAGCCTAATTTAGTATACAATTTTAAGTGCATATCACCTTTCAGCTTCCGAACATATAACACAATCAATATGCTATTATTTAAATAACTAAAAATTACAATAGATAAACACAATGAAATGTATTTTAGGTACATATTTACTTCAAGCTAATGGTCTTCGATGAGTAGTTGTTGGAAGATTACATGAAAAGCAAAAACAAGAAATAAAAAGAATTGGACAACTTAAAAGATAACTTGATTTTTGATAAGCAAAGTTTAGAAGTGACAACGTCACGACCCAAAAATAAAGGTCATGATGGCACTTGTCGCGACGTACCTTGACAAATAAGTCTATCACTCAAACCGATACAAAAAGAGAAAAAAAGACAGAAACATCCAAAGATAAGGCTTTTAGAATAAAGCCAAACCATATAAGTAATCATAACAAAGCGGAAAGAACGTATCCAAAATACCAATCATGCCCAAAATCATTTGTCAATAGTGTAAGAACTACTAATATAATTTAGGAGTCAAATTGTAATGCCCCAAGAACCTATCTCGAGACGTCACATGGTGCTTAAGGTCACACGTGGCCTCAAGCTAACCCTCTAAGCCTGTCATCATTTTTGGAACTCACTATGACGAAAATCAAACTAGTGTAAGAAAGAATAATCATGCCATGAACACTGGAATATGAAGAGATACTGTCTTGTACAATCAAAATACTGAAGTTCTACACATACTGGTACTCTAGTCTGACAAAGCCTCTACTACATAAGACTGAGGAGCCATTGGGACAGATCCCCCAACTGACTAGTACTGATCTGAAAGGAAACAACCATCTATTAACAAGACAAAATCAGGGACATAGGTCCTCGAACCATGAGGACTCACCAACTGTAGAAATGTAGATGAAGGTACTCAAAGATCATTGTCGCTGTTGAGACTGAGCACCTGAACCTACATCACGAGAAAATATAGAACACCGAAGAGTATGGGAATCAGTACTTGGGAATGTACTGAGTATGTGGGGATGTATGCAACATTTTTAAATAATATCATAAATGTAATATAAAATCATGCATGCTGACAATAATGACTCTCTTCGCTTGAATTTTCTGAGCCATAATTTCCATAAATCATCAATAATAACACATGCTTCATAAATCTCATAAATTATTGGACTCGACTCACACTCTTTGACTCATGACTTAGAGAGACTCGGTAACTCAAGAAACTTAGACTATTATGGACTTGGGAGTTTCTTATAACCTACATAAACTAAACCATGTAAGCCGCATGGAGTCCAACATTTTGCCCTCCTAAGGAGAGAACCCCACATTGGCGGGAACATCGTACTCTTTCTAGGGAGTACAACCTCAATTTCGTTATCACAATCCCATACTCGGCCTTGGGCCCATAATTATCAATATCAATCCTACGGTGGCACGTAGTTTAGGAGAAATACCACATCTCCCGTTCGATGCTAAATACTCCTCCCAGACTCAGCTCAGAACGTATTAGGAAATCTACCTTAATCAATATCAACTCATGGGTCTATCATAGAGACCAAAACATAATTATATCTTATCTGTAAATCATATACAACTGTTGATTCCTAACTCGACTCAAAATCAAAACAATCTTTCTCAACATCAAGTGTATTGCTCATCAAATCATGTCAAACGTCAAAACTTTAGGAAGACATCAAAAGACTCATTCTTGACTTTCAGTCCCAAATAACAATATATATATATATATATATATATATATATATTCAATAATCAACATTTCTAATGGAAAATTTTAAAATCATGACTCTTATCATTTATCACTTAGAAATCATCAATTCATAGTAGCAATGTACAATTCATGGCGTAAGTTCTCAATTTAAGAAATAAGATGATGAAATAATCATGTATATCGAACTTGAACAACTCAAATCTCATAAAATCATTAATAAAGTAATTTGGGTGTAAACCCACTTTGCAATTTCATGGAAACAAATAATAAAAATTAAATCTTTGGGCACAAGAATGAAAGGATATTCTTGTTCAAGCCCACATACCTTGGATTATAAATTTGAGAATAATGAAAGGATATTCTTGTTCAAGTCCCACATACCTTGGATTATAAATTTGAGAATAAGAAACTTGATTGAAACTTATTTCTCGCACTTTTAGGCTAAAATTCTTGATGCCTTTGACTTGGGGAACTTAATTCTTGAACAACTTGGAGAAATCTATGGAAGATTCTTGAATTTGTTGGAGATAATTTGGATTTGGAAAGAGAAACCTTAGTTCTCTAGATACTTTCTTAGAAGAGAATGAAGAGAAAATGAATGGCTTTTCTCTACTTGGATATATACATAAGACCAAAAGGGGCGGAAATGACCAAAATGCCCTTTTAAAAAGAGTTAAGAATTGCTGATCGGGGTCTGTGACGATCGAACTGACGATCCGTCAGAGTAACTGATGGTCCACCAGATCGCCCGTCACTCAAGTGCTAAAACTGGGACATTTTGCCTCGACGTGATGATCAAAATGACGATACGTCAGGGAACTGACGATCTACCAGATCATCCGTCACTCCAGGGTCAGAAATGAGACATTCTGCCTCGACTTGATGGTCCTCTTGACGGTTTGTTAAATTTTTGGCGGCCCACCATTTTAGCCATCGCACGATGGCCAGAAAAAAGAGGTTACTTCTTTGTCTTGACGGGATAACTAACGGTCCGTCAAGGACTTGACGGTCTACCAGATCGACCGTCAAACCTGAGCGATTCCGACAACGCTCAATAAAATGGCCATAACTTTCTCGTCCGATGTTGGATATTTGTTGAAATTGGTATCGATGGAAAGCTTATTCAATGCTCTACATAATAGAAAGTAGAAATTAGAGAAATACAACACAATATAAACATCACTCACTTTGGAAGCCACCCCTATCCACTCAAAAGATAGATTTAGGATTAAGGAACGATCGGGGTATTACAATATCTCCCCCTTGGAAATATTCATCCTTGAATGTTGCCAGATAGGTTAAGAACAAGAAAAAAATAAGGACGCATGCTGGAATGACCTACTCAAAGGGCTTACTTTACTCTAAACTTCTGGGTACTGCACAGAATGCATGAATCATAGAGAGAGTACCCATATATATGAATGTACAACTGAATTAAGGAAGAATAGTACCTTCGTCTTAATTTGAACTCATGGAGAAGAGATGAGGTACTTGGCTCGCATGTCTGCTTCAGCTTCCCAAGTAGCACCCTCGACTGATTAATTTCGCCAAAAAACTTTAACCATGGAAACTTCCTTGTTCCTTAGTTTTTGGACTTGATAATCTAGGATCTCGACTGGAACTTCATCATACGAAAGGCTATCATGCACGTCAAAGCTTTCTGACGGATCAACAACAACAGAGTCACCAATGTGCTTTTTGAGCATTGAAACGTGGAAAATAGGGTGGACAGCTGACAACTCTGCAGGCAACTCAATCTCATAAGCTGTTTTCCCAACATGATTCAACACTCTATAAGGGCCAACATAATGGGGACTAAGCTTCCGTTTCCTTCCAAACCTCTTCACCCCTTTCATGGGCAAAATTTTCAAGTACACCAAATCATCAACTTCAAACTCAAGAGCTCTTCTCCTCACATCTACATATGACTTTTGATGACTCTGGGCTGTCTTCAACCTCTCCTGAATCAACTTAACTTTCTCCCTAGCCTCGAATACAGCATCAGGTCCAATCACGATAGCCTCACCTACTTCAAACCAACCTATGAATGATCTACACCTTCGACCGTACAAAGCCTCAAATGGATCCATTCCAATGCTAGCATGAAAACTGTTGTTATATGCAAATTCAATCAATGGAAAATTTTCATCCCAACTTTCTTTGAAATCAAGAACACATGCTCTCAACATATCCTCCAAAGTCTGGATAGTCCTCTCAGCCTGACCGTCTGTCTGCGGATGAAAAGTGAAGCAAGATAAACTTGGGTGCCAAGACCCTTCTGGAAGGCTCTCCAAAATTAAGAAGTAAATTGAGTACCTCTATCGGAGATGATAGACAATGGAACTCCATGCAACCTGACTAACTCTCGGAGGTACAGCTTAACATAGTCCTCAGCGGTGAAAGATGTATGTACTGGCAGGAAATGTGTGGACTTAGTCAACCTGTCTAAAATGACCCATATAAAATCATGATGACGATGAGAAAGAGGTAAACCGGTCACAAAATCCATGTTCACCACTTCCCACTTCCAAATAGGAATGCTAAATTCTTGCATCATCCCACTGGGGCTTTGGTGCTCTATCTTAACTTGTTGGCAAGTTGAACACTTTTCTACGAACTTCGCTATATCCTTTTTCATACCATTCCGCCAATAAATTTCCCACAAATCGCGGTACATCTTGGTAGCACCGTGATGAATCGAATACCGCGAGCCATGCGCTTCAGCTAAAATCCTCTGCCTCAAATCATCAACATTAGGCACACATAATTTATTCTGAAATCTCAATACACCATCTCCTCCTTGGGAGAAAACCTCTACCTTTTGGTCTTTGATGGACCCTTTCAGTTCAACCAAATGAGAATCCATATCCTGTTTCTCCTTCACTTCTAAAACTAGGGAAGATTCGGAACTACTCTGAACCCAAACATTACCCTCAGCTGAGTCAAGCAATCTAACACCAAACCTAGCCAAACGATGCACTTCGTAGGCAAACTCCTTCTTTTCTTCTTCTATATGTGCTACATTGTCCATGGACGATTTGCTAAGGGTATCTTTCACTACATTGTCCTTGCCCGGGTGATACAGCACATTCATATCATAGTCCCTTAGCAATTCCAACCATCGCCTCTATTGAAGATTTAACTCTGTCTGAGTAAACACGTACTACAAACTCTTATGATCCGTAAAGACATCAACATGAACACCGTACAAGTAGTGTCTCTAGATTTTTAAGGCAAAAACCATAGCAGCTAATTTGAGATGATGGGTCGAATAACTCTTCTCATAAGGCTTCAACTGTCGGGAGGCACAGGCTATAACCTTACCTTTATGCATTAACACACACCCCAAACCAACTCTTGAAGTATCACAATACACCATAAAATTATCTACACTATTAGGCAGGGTCATCACAGGGGCTAAAGTGAGTCAAGTCTTCAACTCCTGAAAACTTTTCTCGTAAGAATTCGACCACTAGAATTCAACTTTCTTTTGGGTTAACCAGGTCAAAGGAGCAGCAATGGAAGAGAAACCTTCCACAAAATGACGGTAATAACCAGCTAGGCCCAAGAAACTCCTAATATCAGACGGAGAGATAGGTCTAGGCCAATTTTCACAGCTTCAACCTTTTGAGGATCAACTCGAATACCTTTAGAAGAAACAATATGACCCAGAAAAGTAACTGACCTTAACCAAAATTCACAATTTCTAAATTTGGCAAACAATTGATGATCTCTAAGGGTATGCAAGACAATTAGAAGATGATCTGCATGGTCATTTTCATTTCGGGAGTACACAAGAATGTCATCTATGAATACAATAACAAACATATCCAGGTACTATCTGAACACCCGATTCTTAAGGTCCATAAAAGCTGTTGGGGCATTTGTTAGCCCAAAAGCCATGACCAGGAATTCAAAATGACCATAACAGGTGCGGAAAGTTGTCTTTGGAATATCACACTTTCTAATTTTAATTTGGTGATAGCCGGATCTGAAATCTATTTTCGAGAAATAACTGGCACCTTGCAGCTGATCAAATAGGTCATCAATCCTGGGAAGAGGATACTTGTTCTTCATTATGACCTTGTTGAGCTGACGATAGTCGATGCACATACGTAATAAACCATCTTTCTTTCGCACGAATAGAATGAGTGCGCCCCAAGGAGATACACTGGGTCTTGTGAAACCCTTATCTAAAAGATCTCTGAGTCTTTCTTTCAACTCCTTAAGTTCTGCTAGGGCCATACGATACGGAGGAATAGAAATAAGCAGCGTATTGGGAAGAAGATCAATCCCGAATTCTATCTCTCTATCGGGCGGTACCCCTAGGAGATCTTCTAGGAAAACATCAATAAACTCATTGACAACACTAATAGACTAAATATTCAGAGTCTCAAACTCTGTGTCTTTAACTCGAACAAAATGATAGACACAATCCTTGGATATCAAGTAGGCATAGTAGGCATATTACCCTGCTCCTGCCTAATTCTAAATGCGGGAGCACTGGCTGATGAAGGCGCTGGCACAAGTGAACAGGTCTGGGACTGCAGGCGATTCTCTCTAGAAAATCTAGCCTGACCATACCCCTGTTGCTCTGATCTAACTCTCTTATTCCCTCTCACTCTCTCTCTCTCTTTTACCTTGTTCGTTTCAATCTGCTGAGCATGTATTATTAGTCTAGAAAGGTCCATATCCCTATTAAGCATAGCGGACCTACACTCTTTCACAACATAACCAGATACACCAACTAAAAACTTACTCATACTAGTTCTAGAATCAGCCATCATACCGGGAGCATACTTAGATAATTGACTAAACTTATGAAAATACTCTTTAACTGTCATGAAGCCCTGTCTCAAGTTCATAAATTCTTCTAACTTTACTTCCCTCAGCTCAGGGGGAAAGAATCGGTCTAAGAACGTATCCTAGAACAACTGCCAAGTCATGGGAGTGGCATCCTCCCCTCTACTCTTCCTCCACATCTCCACCCAATTATAAGCAACATCTTTCAAGCGATAGAAAGCTAACTCCATGCTTTCTTCTCTGTTACATGCATAATTTGGGTGATCTTTTTCACCTCATCAAGATACATCTGTTGGTCCTCACCTGCCCTTGACCCATAAAACTCTGGCGGATTCATCCGCATAAATTAAGAACCTGAGTAACCGCTGAATTACCTTCTTGTGGAGGTGGAACTGTGGCCTAAACGTTAGCCTGAGCATTGGCGGTAACCGCCTGGGCTAGCGCCTGAAAAGCTGCTTGGAACTCAGCGTGGGACACTATCTCACCTAAAGAATCAGTGGGTTAAGGTCGTTCGTTGTTTATGCGAGCTCTACAAGGAGGCATTTTCTATCGTAAAAGTGCATGAATTAATAGTAGAGAGAAACAGTCATAGGCATGATAGACTTTTGAAAGAAAGAAATAGCTTTTTCTAAAATGCCCCATAGCCTCTTGCTCATAGATGTGGCACGCTACACACCGATGATCAAGACTCTATGTAACGCGTCTTGTCAGACTCCCTAGGACTCTTTGAACCTTAGGCTCTGATACCAAGCTTGTAATACCCCAAGAACCTATCCCGAGACATCACATGGTGCTTAAGGTCACACGTGGCCTCAAGCTAACCCTCTAATCCTGTCATCATTTTCAGAACTCACTACGATAAAATCAAGCTAGAGTAAGAAAGAATATTCATGCCATGAACATACTGGAATATGAAGAGATATTGTCTTGTACAATCAAAATACAGAAGTTTTGCACATACTGGTACTCTAGTCTGACAAAGCCTCTATAACATAAGACTGAGGAGCCATTGGGACAGATCCCCCAACTGACTAGTACTGATCTGAAAGGAAACAACCATCTATTAACAAGACAAAATCAAGGACATAGGTCCTCGAACCATGAGGACTCACCAACTGCAAAAATGTAGATGAAGGTACTCGAAGATCACTTTCGTTGCTGAGACTGATCACCTAAACCTACATCACGAAGAAATATAGAACACAAAAGAGTATGGGAATCAGTACTTGAGAATGTACTGAGTATGTGGGGGTGTATGCAACATTTTTAAATAATATCATAAATGTAATATAAAATCATGCATGCTGACAATAATGACTCTCTTCCCTTGATTTTCCTGAGACATAATTTCCATAAATCATCAATAATAACACATGCTTCATAAATCTCATAAATCATTGGACTTGACTCACACTCTTTGACTCATGACTTAGAGGGACTCGGTAACTCAAGAAACTTAGACTATTATTGACTTGGGAGTTTCTTATAACCGACATAAACTAAACCATGTAAGCCGCATGGAGTCCAATATTTTGCCCTCCTAATGAGAAACACCAAATTGGCGAGAGCGTCATACTCTTGCCAGGGAGTACAACCTTAATTTCGTTATCACAATCCCATACTCGGCCTCGGGCCCATAATTATCAATATCAATCCTATGGTGGCATGTAGTTTTGGGGAAATACCATATTTCCCACTCGGTGTTAAATACTCCTCCCAGATTCAGCTCAGAACGCGGTAGAAAATCCACCTTAATCAATATCAACTCATGGGTCTATCAAAGAGACCAAAACATAATTATATCTCATCTGTAAATCATATACAACTGTGGATTCCTAACTCGACTCAAAATCAAAACAATCTTTCTCAACATCAAGTGTATTGCTCATCAAATCATGTCAAATGTCAAAACTTTAGGAAGACATCAAAAGACTCATTCTTGACTTTCAGTCCCAAATATCAATATATATATATATATATACATTCAATAATCAACATTTCTCATGGAAAATCTTAAAATCATGACTCTTATCACTTATCACTTAGAAATCATCAATTCATAGTAGCAATGTACAATTCATGGCGTAAGTTCTCAATTTAAGAAATAAGATAATGAAATAATCATGTATATCGAACTTGAACAACTCAAATCTCATAAAATAATTAATAAAGTAATTTGGGCGTAAACCCACTTTGCAATTTCATGGAAACAAATAATAAAAATTAAATCTTTGGGCACAAGAATGAAAGGATATTCTTGTTCAAGCCCCACATACCTTGGATTATAAATTTGAGAATAAAAGACTTGATTGGAACTTATTTCTCGCAATTTTAGGCTAAAATTCTTGATGCCTTTAACTTGGGGAACTTAATTCTTAAACGACTTGAAGAAATCTATGAAAGATTCTTGAATTTGTTGGAGATGATTTGGATTTGGAAAAGAGAAATCCTAGTTCTCTAGATATTTTCTTAGAAGAGATTGAAGAGGAAATGAATGGCTCTTCTCTACTTGGATATATATATATAAGACCAAAAGGGGAAGAAATGACCAAAATGCCCTTTTAAAAAGAGTTGAAAATTGTTGATCGGGGTCTGTGATGGTCGAACTGACGGTCCACCAGATCGTTCGTCACTCAAGTGCAAAAACTAGGACATTCTGCCTCGAAGTGATGATCGAAGTGACTATCCATCAAGGAACTGATAGTCCACCAGATCGTCCGTCACTCGGGGGTCAAAAATGGGACATTCTACCTCGACTTGACGGTCCATCAAATTTTTTACGGCCCACTATTTTGGTCGTCGCACGATGGCCAGAAAAAAGGGATTACTTCCTTGGCTTGACGGGACAAGTGATGGTTCACCAAGGACTTGACGGTCCACCAGATCGACCGTCAAACCTGCGCGATTCTGATAACGCTCAGTAAAATGGCCATAACCTCCTCGTCCAATGTCGGATTTTGATGAAATTGGTATTGATGGAAAGCTTATTCAATGCTCTACATAATAGAAAATAGAAATTAGAGAAATACTACACAATATAAATATTACTCACTTTGGAAGCCACCCTTATCCACTCAAAAGACAGATTTAGGCTTAAGGAACGATCGGGGTATTACATAAATACATTAGAAAAATAACCACAAAGGAATAATATCTATCTCCGAATACTAATAAAGACATAACTACTATAGAAAGGTATAAGTAAACTCCGAGCGCATGAGTGTCCAACTACTACCTTGGAAGCTCCAACAATCGCCCGAGTCAAGCAAGCTGAGGTACACTCAGGCTAGGACCTTCACAGAAAGGGCGCAGTAAGCATGAGTACAATCCACTTGTACTCAGTAGATATCATAGGCTGACCAAGCAAAGTAGTAAATAAAGTATACAAAATATACACTAAGGGCACGTCACCTTCAATCGGAAAATGTCCCACAACGGTATCTCGCACCACTTGCACTAATAGTTTTATAATATCCATATATAATACAACAACATACAAGATAGGGATATAAATATACACAATATCACATATAGGTATAACAAAAGAGGAACATGTATAATCAAGATCCTTAAGTATAATTAAAGAAAGATAGAACAATTAGACATTAAGAAGTCAAGATATAGAATGCATAGGTAGATGACAAGTCAATATGGCAATTCAAACACAATAAAGTGGGTGCAATGTATATGACGATAATGATGATGATGACGATGATGATGATGCATGGTATTGGGCCACAGCCTCAAGTTTGGCACACAACATCAAGTTTGGCACATAGCCTTAAGTTTAGCACACAGCCTCAAGTTTGTCACGCAGCCTTAAGTTTGGTGCATAGCCTCAAGATCACCAATATCCACACCTAATCCACATGATGTATTTCCATAACTAACCATAATATTACAATTCCACAACCACGTGAGCCAATATCCACTCGTTACTTCCATTTCATCGATGAATTTCCACATGTCTCATATACCAATAAGTATGGATATATCACAAAATACCAATGAAATCACATTAGGCATTTCAACAAGACAATACAATTATTCACATGTATTCAAAGCTATCAATATCATATAGGACCTAACACGATCACACGTATCACATCATATCTCAATTTCAACGATTACATCACATATAGGCCCCTACACGGGCACAAAACATAGATAGCCATTTTTCATAATTATTTCTCACCCTTAACATGCATTTTGTACCATCATTTACTACCCAGCCCAGTCTGAAAGAGTTAAGTCATAAACTACCTCGAATGCCGAAACCGGTCCGCTACACTTTGAACCCACAACTTTACTTTTCACATACAATCCCAAACTCCACTGAGAACAATAAATAGAAAATCTAGGTGTCAAAATAAAACCAACGATACTCATATTGAATACTTTTGAGTCGGGGTCAAAACGGACCCCCGAAACGGGTTTCCAAAAAAGAAGGGCAAAATTGAAACTTTACTTCAAAAACATGTTTTCCATGTTTTTATGAATCTACAGCTGAAAACCCAAGTCAAGTCGAATCAAAAATGAGGTTCAAATTGAAGAAAAATTATTTTTAAGCTTTATCAGGTAAAATCTTTGAAATCCGGGTTAAAATCAAGAATCGGGGTTATTTTGAAGGTTAGATTGATGAAAAATTAATAATTATAAGATAAAAACATTATTCAAGTGAAAAGAAGTGAAATTGGGGTTTAGAATCAAGCCTTATGATTTTTGGGGTTTTGAGAAATTAATCAAGAAATTACTAAGAAAGGGGTGAATTCTTACCTTAAATTCGTAATAAAATCAAGAAATATATGTTAATCTAGCTTCTCAAGCTCTTATGAGCTTCACTTTTAAGATCCCACAATATTTTAAACTCTCAAGAGGAAAGATGAAAAATGAGCAAAATGGACCCAAAAAGTTTCTTAAATAGTGCAGGATTTTCTGCACTGTTATAGCAGAAAAAATTGTTATTTTTTCTCAAGTCCAGTCCCGACTTCGACGGGGTGCCCGGGATTCATTCGGAGTACGATACATGCAAACCAACTATTCAAACATACTAAATTTGACGTTCCAAATGCGATGGTGATATCAGATTTTTAAAAAAAATATCGTTTTAACAAAGTTGACCCCCAAAATTTGAAATCATAATTTTTCAAATCGAGTGTCGAAATGAGATTTAAAAGCTGTAAAATTATACCAAACATGCTAACACCCTAAAATTGATATTTTGGATCTGCTGGCGTAGTCGGATTTTCCATCCGAGGTCATTTCAATCAAATGTGGGTCCCAAACTCATATTTTTATTTTTTCCAACTTTCTGTTCAATAGGTCAAAATGAGCTCGTGTGCACAGGGATCCAAACCAAAGGTATACCTAGACTAAAATCAATATTTTGGAGTTGCGGGCACAGTCGTTCGGCCATCCGTCACATGGATCAAAAGATATCCTCATAAGTCCAAAATAAGGCTCTCGAAACCATCAAAAGCCACAATATTGCATAAATGGTACCAAAATGCATCGAAAATCATGCCAATCATCCCCACACCCTAGAAATACCATAATGCAACTATGGGGAGGGGTAAAATAGTTAAATCATACAAAATCCCAAATTTCACATATTTCATTAAATTTATAGGTCGTTACATCATCCATCACGAAAAATCTAGTTCATCCTAGAACTAAGACAAAGAAATACCTGAATCACTGAAGAGCTGAGGATAAGAACTATGCATATCAGACTCAAACTCCCAAGTAGCCTCATCTACAGGTCGATGTCGCCACTGGACCTTAACCATAGGGATAACTCTAGAGTACAACCTCCTAACATGCCTAGCCAAAGAAAATGAAGATCGGCTCCACAACACAGGACAACCGCTCATCTAACTAAACCGAATCCCAACGAATGACATGAGACTCATCAGAAATATAGCGGTAAAGCATAAAAACATGAAAAACTGGACGAACAGTTGATAAATTAGGGGGCAAAGCCAACTCATAAGCCACATCACCAACAGTCTGAAGAATCTCAATTGGACCAATATACTTAGGGCTAAGCTTGCCCCTCTTCCCAAACCTCATCACACCCTTTATGGGTGAAATTCTAAGGAAAACATGATCACTAACATCAAATCTTAAGACTTGAAGTCTGCGATCAGCATAGCACTTCTGTCTACTTTGAGCAGCTCTAAGTTTATCCTGAATGACCCAGACTCTATCCAAAGACTCACAAAGCAAGTCCGCACCCCGAGGTCTCACCTCTAAAACATCAAACCAACCCAACGGAGAGCGACAATGTCTACCATACAATGACTCAAAAGGAGCCATGTCAATACTGAAATGGTAGCTATTATTATACGCAAACTCTATTAAAGCCAAATACTGCTCCCACTAGCCACCAAAATCCATCACACAAGTGTGGAGCATATCCTCTAAAACCTAAATAGTATGCTCTGACTAACCATCAGTCTGAAGGTGAAATGTCATGCTAAGATCAACCCGAGAACCCAACTCATCCTAAAAAATCTTCCAAAGTGAGGTATGAACATAAAATCTCGATCTGAAATAATGGAAACTTGCACACCATAAAGATGCACAATCTCACGAATGCAGATATGAGCCAACCTCTCGGTACTGAATGAGACCTGAACCAGAATAAAATAAACTAACTTGGTCAATCGATCCACGATGACCTAAACATTGTCAGAACCATGATATGTACGAGGCAAACTAGTCTCAAAGTCCGTGATGATCCGTTCCCACTTCCTCTTGAGAATTGGTAACCTCTAAAGCAATTCGCCAGGTCTTATATGCTCGGCCTTCAACTGCTGATAACATAGGCAACAAGCCACAAAATCCTTTATATCACACCTCATTCCACCCCACCAATAATACTGCCTCAAATCATAATATATCTTAGTTACACCTGGATGGATAGAATATTTGGAACAATGGGCCTCCTCCAAGATCAGCCTAATCTAATAACCCACTCTTGGTACACAAACTCGACCCTCAATCCTCAAAACCCTATTTGAATTAAGTAAGGCTTCCTTAGCCTCAGTACTCAACATTTTACCTTGAATCAACTTTAATCCAATATCATCAAACTGATGAGCTCGAATCTTTTCTATCAAAGAAGATACTAGCCTCCACAAAAGCCAAAACACACCTAAGTGTCAAAATATCAAGCCTAACCATCTGATTAGCTAAAGAATAAACCTCTAAGGCCAAGAGCCTCTCCTAGGTCAAAAGATACTCCAAGCTACCCATGCTAGTCAACTTCTGACTTAAGGCATCTGCAACCATATTAGCCTTGCCTGAATGATAGAGAATAGTCAAGTCATGATCCTTAAGCAACTCAAGCCAACGGTGATGCCTCATATTAAGATCTCACTAGGTGAAGTACTGAAGGCTACGATGATCTGAGAAGATCTCACAACAGACTCCATACAAGTATTGCCTCCACAACTTCAAGGTAAATACAACAGCGCACAGTTCCAAATCATGGTTAGGATAATTCCTCTCATGAGGCTTCAACGAACGAGTCACATAAGCAATTACCTTGCCCTCCTGCATCAACACAAAACCTAACCCAACACCTGAAGCATCACCAAAAATGGTAAAACCCACGCCCTTCTTAGGCAAAGTCAAAATAGGAGCTGAAGTCAATAAATCCTTGAACTTTTAGAAGCTCACCTCACAAGCATCCAACCAATAAAAAGAAATCTTCTTATGGGTCAACTTGGTCAACATAGCTACAATAGAAGAGAAACCCTCAAAGAAATGCCGATAATAACCTTCCAAGCCAAATAAACTCCAAATATCGATGGGAAAAGTAGGTCTAGCCCAATCACAAACCGCGACAATCTCGGCTGGATCAACCATAATATCTTTCTTAGTCACCATATGACCTAAGAAAAAAATAGACTCCAACAAAAACTCGCACTTAGAGAACTTCACATACAACTTCTAATCCCTCAATCTTTGAAGCACAGTCCACAAATAATCCTCATGCTCAACCTCACTCTTGGAATAAACCAAAATATCATCTATAAATTTAATAACCAAGGAGTCAATATACGGTCAAAACACCCTATTCATCAACCCCATGAACGCGGCAAGGGAATTGGTCAACCCAAAGGACATGACCAATAACTCATAATGACCATATCGAGTCTGAAAAGTTGTCTTCAAAAGATTCAAAACTCTAATCCTCAACTGGTGATAACTGGACCTCAAATCAATCTTCAAAAATGCAAGACCTTGAGCTGATCAGATAAATCATCAATGCGATGAAGAGGATACTTATTCTTAATCATCACCTTATTTAACTGTCTATAATCAATACACATCTGCGTAGACCCATACTTTTTCTTCACAAACAAGACAGGCGCACCATAAGATGAAATACTAGGTTGGATAAATCCCTTATCTAAAAACTCCTGCAACTAATCTTTCAGTTTTTTCAACTCTAGTGGGGCAATCCTATAAGGAGGTACAGAAATGGGCTTGGAGGAACTCAAGGACAACACGGACAGAATTCGAGAAAGGAGGCAAAACAACACTGGTATCACAAATATGAGCCAAGTAAGATAAAAATCCCCTCTCTACCAATTTACAAGCCTGAACATAAGATATAATCCTCGTAGGACTCAAATAAAGTGCATTCTTCCAAGTTATCCTTGGCACACCCGGCGAAACTAAAGTTATAATCTTATCAAAATAATCTAAGACATCATGATAAAAAGCCAACCAATTCATACCCAAAATAACATCAAAATCGACCATGTCTAACACAAGCAAGTCTACCAAAGTCTCACGCCCGGCAAAAGTCACAACATAAGATCGGTGCACCCGATCCACCACTACAGAATCACCTACTAGGGATAGTCTCTGGCCACATGGCCAATCTCATCACACATATAACAACCTCTATGAACAACCTCAATAGGAGAAGGTATAATTGGGCCCGAACGGCCACCCTAAACTACTGAACTAGAAGATCTACCACCTGAACTCTATAAAGCCACCACTGGCCTACCATGGTATCCACGAGAACCTCTAAAATCTTTACCTCGATAGGTCTGCCTCCTGATCTCACCAAAACTTCGCGCCTTCTTGGAGCCTCCCATAGATGCACTAAGAATATCCTCTGTCATCTTAGCATAATCCATAATACTCTGAAAAAAGCCCCAAACACAACCATTTAAGACATAGCCAACTAATCTCTTGTTGGTCGGGAATCATCACATCCATGTCCTGTTGGCCGAGACTCATCATAGCCATCTTCGGTTGGTCCTAACTCATCACAACCATCTCGATCAGTTTACTCTACATCACATCTGGGTCTGACAAATCAGGACTCATCACAGTCATCTCAATTAGTTCAATCTACATCACATTCGACTCCAACAAATCAGGACTCATCACAGCCAGCTCCAATAGATGAGGCTGCACCCCAAAAATATTCTGGACGTGAATCGAATACCCATTGGGTCGTAGACGCAATAGGTATATACTTCAGAATATCAATACATATTCAATAGATCTTTCTAAGCCAATGTAATATCTCTCATAGCTTCACCAAATATCTTTTCTTATAACAGATTCAAGAAATAATGTCAAGAAAATCAAAGTGAAAGCTAAAGAAGTACTGAATTTAATAGGTGAAGAACGTATCGTGGTTAAGTTTGATGTTTATGAAGAAACATTTAGGGAAGCACGCAGCCTACTTTCGCGCTTTTGTGGAATATTAGCGTGTGATTGCTCTTTATTTCCAATCAACTTTGAGAAATGGTCGAGTTTACCTATGACATACTTCAACCGCATTTTCAAACATAAAATAAAGGTATGCGCTCTAAATTCTGATGAATATACCACTGATTAATTTTGTCTTTGAATTTTATATTTACATGTAGTGGAAAAGCTAACCAATATTTTCATTTTGAAGCCTAAATTCTTCTTTGACACAGCCGAATCAATTGCTTGACGACATATTTCTTTATCTATTGGAAAAAAGTAGGCTACAAATAAGATTAACATGTGGAATGATTTTGATGATCCACTTAAAAGTAAAGCTCAGATTTTGGATAAGGTGCCGGATGGAATCCCATCGGATCAATGGATTTCTTTTATTGAATACAATTTTAAAGAATCAATAAAGGTATTTATGTATATGAATTTCCTTATAGTTGTATAATTAATTTTATCTAATTGAGGTATAAATATATTTTTGTAAGAAAATGCGTCAAAGGAACCGTGAAAATCGAAAGAAACAGACAATTCCACACGCCGGTGACTCCAAAGACAATGCTACAAGAAGGGATGAAATGGTGAGTGAATTAACCTCGAATGTAATTATTCCTAACTAGTAAATTATTTTGATTATGTTTTTTAATTTATAGACGGCTGAGGCTGGACAATGGCCTGGCCGAGGAAAAATGTACCTTGCTACTCATAACAATCAAGATGGAGCATATGTTAATGAAGCGGCAAAAGAAATATGTGTGAGTTATACTTATGTGCCATAGACTCTTGTCGAGTAATCAACTGCGGTATGCCAAATAAATTTCTATTTTTAATTTATTTTGAAAATAAATTTTCTATATGTAGGAAAAAATTGAGTTAGCTTTGAGCCAAAGCGCAATAGATGAGTCTCAAATTTCGCCAAATGATGCCGTTGGTAAGGTGCTAGGGCTAGAGCACTCTGGAAGGGTGAGATTCTTGGGATTAGGAGTTGTTCCTAGTAGAGTTTTCAAACAAGATAGACCTCATTTTGGTGGTACAAGTGCTTTAAGTAGTGGAGGTTCTTGTTCTTTCCAATGTAGAGATAACTTTGCTCAAATGATGAATTCTCACAATCAAATAATGAGTTCTTTGAAGGCATATATGATAATGAAAGAAGGAACGATACTGGAAAAATTTGTGGGGCTCTTTGATTCTCCTTCAATGGTTTCTCCCACAATGGTAAGTATAGTTCTCTTTATTTTTATTTTTTTCAATTGAATCGGTTGAACTTGGTATGCAAGTTAGTTCTCTGCATTAACAATTTTTAGAGGGTTCTATTACCAAGATGTAAAGGTGCTATTTAAGTATATTCATGCACCAGAAATTTGATAATTCTAGTGAAAAACTATATCAACCATTCAAATTCAGGTGCATATTATGCTAAGGCTACAATGTGTCATTGCTGTTTAATTAGAGATTGTGGAGTGTGTGCTAGTTTAAAATGTATGATAGAAATATTGGGAACCAGGAGGACCCTTGAATAAGATCTGTGGAAGGATTTCATTTGAAGAAACCTAGAACAACAAAACTTAGCTTATGATCTAAGCAGAAAAATGTGAAAGCAAAGTGTCTTAGTGAGTGTATGAACGGGGGTGGCGGTGGCATTTTCAAAAATGAACTGGGGAAACTATAGTCTTCATCCTAAAATCCACTAAATGATTTTCTTACTTTAATCAAGTGAATAAAGCATAGACTAACTTGTTCGATGTAGTAGATGAGGATTTTGTCAGTGATTTTGTTTCCAAGATGGTCAGTCACGTGGAAAATCGGTAAAGATATAACCAAAACAAAATAATAATCATATAGTTATGAATGACTCAGATATAGATCAGAAAGTTATTACTTGCATTTTAAAATTGGATTATAATATTCAGACCAGCTGTACGTTTTCTTGATTTGTTTTGGGAAAGAAGTTAAAGTGATTGGTGAGATGAGAAAAGGTATAGAGGAAAAGGGCAAGTTCAGGAGTTTCCTCTTGAGGAACTACAAGTTCCCTTCTTGATACAAGAAAAGCCTACTTCTGACTGCTTCTTTTGGATGTTTGCAATGCAATTTCTCATACTTTTGGTTGTCCTTCCACTAGCATCACTCATATTACTACTCTTCCTACTTGTGAAAGTACACGTGCTTTTAGTTGTTTAAGTCATAGTATTACTAGATAAATTCCTTCTTCCACTCTGATTGAAAGTAGCAGGTGTTTTTAAAGATTCAACATTTATATCAGTCAGTACCTGAGGATTTTTATCAAATTTACTTTCTGTAATCTTCTGAGAAAAGAAAAAGTCACCAGGTGAAATGGTTTCTGTGGCTTCAAACATAGGATTAGCACTAGTAGTGCTTCCAGAAATCTTTGCGTTGGCGATCATTTCATTAAGTTCACCTCCTATAGGTCTATGTTTATTAGGAATTTCCCTTTCTTTCCTCGACAAGCTCCTAACTGGCAATTGGGATTGTTTATAAACACACATATTTTTCATAATTAGCAAGTACTGACATATGACATATTTAGCATAACAAAACATGTTGTCTATTATTAGCCAATGATTGTAGCTTAATCATAATCATATAGAATTACAAATCAAGGCTGCATATACTGCATAGTTAACTTATACTGACACTTTTTAGTTAGGGATTCAAAAAAATTATCTGTAAGACACTTAAAAAAGCAAGAATATATTATCCAATTAATTGAATTTTGTCCAAGCTCTATGTTCTCGTTCATCTGATTTCATCCAATTTTCAAATCAAGGCTACAAATCAATGTTTTGCTGACTGATTTTAATAAGCTAGAGCTAAAGGATGACGGGTGAAGTAGGTTGATATCCGGCGTAAAAATAATTAAATTATGATGAATCCTCTAAACATATACAGAGGATTTAATATAATGAACTTCAACTAGTTTTGGATATAGATGTAGTTGATTGATTGTTTATTGAACTGTTTTGTACTTTAGTTATAAGGACTGAAAGTTTATCGATTGATTCTTATACTTAGCATTTTTGTGTAGCCAAGTGATGCGGTTAGTGGACCTATTTCACCTATGGATGTAAGGAGATCACGCAATGATAATGATCCTAATGACATTCTTTGATTCCATTGGATTTGTTTTGGATATTCAATTATGATGATGTAATTGTGTTGTTGGACTGAATCTTAGAAATATTGAAGGTTTTGTGTTTAATTTTGTACTTTGAAGATACTACTTAATGTTGAAAATTTGACGTTTGAAGATATTAATGTTGAAAATTTAATTTTTGAAGTTTAATGTTCAATGTATTTTTAATATGCTTGTCAATTACAATGTTTAATTACTTTTTTGTATTAATAATATATGAATTGAACAAATATTGAATTGTAGGTTATTGAAATTTGAGCTAAAATTAGAATCTATAATTAGTTATTAAAAAATGATGGGTCCTACTAATTTTAAAAAAAATAAACAATTGCGGAGGTTTAAACCCCCACAATTTGTAAATAAAAAATTATTATAAAAAAAATAAATTTAGAATAATGGGGGTCAGTAACCGTCGTAAAATAATTACGAGGGTCACAACCCCCGCAAAATAACCACCGCAAGTTAATTATGAGGGGTGGAACAAAACCGCTGCAATTCGTTTGTGACGGCTCGAATTGTGGGGGTTTTGGGAACCCCCGCAATTACATTTTAAGGGGGTTTAAAACCCTCGCAAACTGCAAAATAACCCCGGTAATTTGACCCATTTTTTGTAGTGTGGTTAAATAATCATTTTTATTTATAGCACAATCAAGATCAGAAGTTAGGGACATTCTACATTGAATATTTTTAACAATGTTAATAAATAAAAATAATATTGCGAATGAAGTTTAAAAATGTTGGCCCTACAAGTAGTTCTAGGAATACCATTAAACATAGGATTATAAATTGTTTGAATATAATGAATAAAGGCATCAGAAGAAGGAAAACAAAAAGGCAAACAACCCACAGATACCATTTTAGCTATTTCTTCCTGGTCCCTCAATTTATTACACTTCTTCATTACGTGACCTGTTGTTAGGTCCATTCTAGTTTGCGTTGGTCCACCAACATCCGCACCACCTCATGCAATATTTAACTCTCTTTCGTGATTATCACTTATATGTCTTATTAACATACCCGTACCCCCTTACTTGCCTCCTCTTTTATGCTTATATATTTGTGGACAAATATTGCATTGCACCTCAATATCTGATATACGTTCAAAAAATTGTCATACAATACTAGTTAGTTTACGAGCTCTTGGGACACGGGGAGGACAGGGAGGGAGATTAACTAATTCGGATCTAACGTTAGCATTTCCTACTGCGGGTGTCTCACCAATATTTTTATCATCTTCGTCTAAATTAACCACATCTACTTCATTTTCTTCTTCTATACCGTAATTTTTTAGAGCTTCTACATAATCCATATCGTGGGCACCTACACCTAAAGGTACACCTACTTATTCTTCCTCAAAGGGTTGACTAAGCGGTGCCGGAGGCACACGGTATATCTACTACTTGAACTACCTCTACCGCTAGTAATTCATTTTTTACTATCACTACCACTTCCGGGACAAAAAATTTTAACACCTTTAGTAGCGAGGTTTCTTAATTTATCCATAATATAAATTAAACTAAAAAAAATTAAAATAAATAAATATAATAAAATTAAATATTCAACAATTAATGCACTAAATAAAAATTAAACGTAAGAGATGGAACGATAATACCAAATTTTGGAAGTATCCGAAGGTTGCGATTTTAGAAACTTCCACTCGTACTTTGTAATAACAAAATTTAAAAATTAAAGTGAGCACTTTAGGAAATGTATAGAATATTTGAGAATTGAGAATTGAGATTTGAGAAAATGAAAAATTGTGTGAAAAATGATTTGAAAGTGTAGGGTATTTATAGAAATATTTTTGGGATTAAAAAGATATTTTAAATGATTTTTTTTTTTAATTAAAGGGAGCATTTAGCCATTTTGGGCTCCCCACGGTCATATAGCCGTTAGGCCCAATGACTATAATGGCCCAAACGGCCATTTTTAGAATTTGACCATTTAAAAAAAAAAGTTTTTTTATTTTTTGTTATCCGGGCTGGGCCGGGCCGATTAACCGGCGGACCTGGACCGGTTTTGGTCTGGACCGGATTAACCGAGCCCAAAAAAATAATCCAGTCCGTGGAATGATCGAGCCGTGTTAGTGTAGTGGGTCGGGCTGGGCCGGTTCGGGCCAGATCAAACCGGCCCAATTAACAGTCTTAGCTAAAATGCTTACAGTCCGTGAAGCTTTAAGTTGGTTGAAGAGCTACTATCACAACTCGGTTGTTGTTGAGATGATTGATTTTTCGCCAAGCAAGCATTGAAAAAATTCGAGAGTGACAATTCTTATTTTTATATTATTGTGCAAGATTGTAAAGCATCCATGTGCAGAGGTCAGGATTTCCGTTTAGGAGGTTCAAAATTTGAAAAAAAACTCATTGAAGGGGGTTCAACATTTATAATATATACATAACAATTATTTTAATCTTATATAAATAATATAATTTTTTGTCAAAGAGAATTCGGAAAAACCCTCTTTACTAAGCTAGCTCCGCCTCTGCTCATGTGTGACTTTAAATCTATAATTTTATCTTTTGTTACAAGGTCATCGAATCAGTGTGCGCGCATGTTAGTTAGGATTGTAGGATCTATGTCGCTTATGCCTATTGAGTGGATTGTGCATCCCCATTTTTGACTTATCATGTACTCATGGTATGGACTGGATTGAACATCCCCATCTTTAATTCATGATGTAATCAGTTATGATTTGATGATATTTTTAGGTTACTTTCTCCGTTTAAAAAAGAATGACCTACTTTGATTAGGCACAAAGTTTAAGAATATAAAAAAAAAATTGAATCTTGTGGTCTTAAATTAAAGTTGTGTCTACTATATCAAAATGTCCTTTAATCTTGTGGTCCTAAACATGTCATTTGGAAAGTTGAAATTAAAGTATTACCAAAAAAGGAAAGGAATCAATTCTTTTTTAAACAAACTAAAAAGAAAAGTAGTTCATTCTTTTTTAAATTGAGGGAGTATTTATTTTTTAAACAATAAAATAAAATTGAACGAGGTCTTTTATTAAAGTAAAAGAAGAAAAATGAAAAGAGAAGAGATTTTTTTCGTATGTGTGTGTGTGCGTGCATGTGTGTATGTATATATATGTGTGTGTACGCGTGTATATGTGTTATTTTTGTGATTTTTTTTATTTCTCATTTAATGTCTGATATTCGTATTGGAACTTGAATAATTATGATTTTACACGAAAAATAATAGAAAGCAACTCAGTGTATCAATGCGAGTGTGCTTCCCAATATTTGATTCCAATGAGCTGGTTCGTTGAGAAGTCGGTGGAATATCATGTTTTATAAAATGCAAGCATGTGGGAATCCTGTTGAAAAGGATTGACTGAACTTTTGTAAGTATACTCACAAAGAAGAGAGAAAGTAAAGTCGCAGTCAACAAGATTTTCGATAGAAAAAACTATTTAGCTAGTAGTGTTGTAAATTAGAAATTGAAATAATATTACTAGAATTTGTATTTTCCCCCTCATGTAAAAATGACTGCATGCAACATTTTTTGAACATTAGTCATAGGTTGTTATGACCAAATATCTTTTGTTTATAAAAGCGGTACATAGAGACTACTTATTTTTACCCTGCTCACACATTACAAATTAAATTTGCAAGCTAATTTTTCGATTCTTAATTTGAGTATTTTCTCTTCCACCCTCAATCTTGCATTGTTTTTTAAGAATTACAACTACGGAGAAAGCCAGTGATGATTAGTGGGAATAGCTCTTACTATGTTTGTGTATTTTGCGATAATCATGTCACCATCGTCAGTGATTTATTTAGAACACACACGGGATCCAGCAAGCACTTTTGATTTAATTCTTTATGATATTGTTGTTCATATATTTCTTTTATTGTAATGATCAAGAAAAAGCTCAGATCTTAATTGATCAATTCTTTTGAAAGAAATGTGAAGAAACTAAAAAGTAATAATCATTATCATTTGAGCATGCATTATTTCTACGGTACTATTTTACGATGATATATGCGGTATATATTGAAATTCTGAAATTGATCTTGATGAATATACCAATAGTATTGACAAGACATCTCAAAATTAGTGACTTCAAATTAAATTTTAATCTGGAGTCTTAAAAATATGCTTATACATAATAAATAAAAAGTTAATGTTGCATTTTTCTTGTTTTTTCATAACAATTGTTTTTAGTGTAGAATTATATTCCACAAAGTAATATTATTGTTTATAATAGTTAAGGATTGATTCAAGTTAATAAGAGTTAAACCATAAGTTTTCAATGCATTACCTTGAATGTTATTGTAAACATATAAAAGATTTTAGTAGTTTAATTCAAAGTTTCAAAATATTTCTATTGAATGATGATAGTTTTTTTTTTACTATATTCAATATTATCAAAAAGAAAGAAAATCATAAAATTAATAATTAAAAATTTTTGAGGCCCTGAAATTTGAGAGTCCGAAAACAAAAATTTTACTAACCCTACCCTTAAGCCATCGTAAGATAGTTTCTTGCATCATCATTCTCTGGTACGGTGGTTTTCGATTCTCTGCTACCGCCTGTGAATATAAGTATGCATTTGGCTATAAAAATAAAAAAAAATTGGAATTGGAGTGGAATTGAAATTATATTTGACCGTGAATATAAATTATCCTTGTTTTTGGATTTTATTGAGAGAAGTGGATTGAAAAAAAGCGAAAATATATATCCACCTATTTTTACTTTTCCATGTACAACTTCGAGCTATATTTAAAATTCTTATGGCTAAACACTATTTTTAGAATAAAGTGATTTTTTTCCTGAAATTAGTGGAAAATACTCATGGCCAGAGGGGCCTAAGACTTTTCATAGTTAAAGATCCCGTGATCGATTCTATGCTACTATAGTTTTCTTTATTTTCATTTGGGTTGAGGGTAGTCGTAAATATGTAATTTGAGATTTAAATGTCACATTGTTTTAGAAATTAGAATGTTGGAAAATTAGTCACTTTTTCTTTATTTTTATTATAGTAGAATGTTGGAAATTTGTCACCTTTTCTTCATTTTCATTTGGGTTTTAGGATGCTGGCAAATATGTCATTTGAGATTTGAATGTCACATTGTTTGGGAAAATTAGTCACGTTTTCTTTATTTTTGTTATAAAATATAAAAGAATAAAGAAGAAGAGTAGAGAAGATAGAGAGTAATTCTTATTTCTCTTGAGGGATTTCTTGATGGGTTAAATTATAATAAAGAAAAACCCTTTTTATTTATAGGGGAAAACTAATCTTGGGGTTTTTAACTTTTCCATAAATAGATTTTCACTATATATGGTAATATATTTATAAGACTCCCCCTTGAATGTTAATGTGCCTCGTTAAAACCTTACTAGAAAAAATCTAGTGGAAAAAAAAATTTAGGGAAGGAAAAAGAGTATACATCTCTAACAATTCGCATATAAGCTGCCTCATTAAAAACCTTACAAGGAAAATTCAGTGGGACAAAATCTCGCAAGGAAAAAAGAGTACAGTACGTATTAACTCCTCCTAATGAGAACATCCTTGAGCCTTTGCATCCCGATCTTGTGTACCATCTTCTTGAAAGTTACAATTGAAGGAGACTTAGTGAATAAATCAGCCACATTGTCACTTGAACGAATATATTGCACGTTAATATCATTATTCTTTTGGAGCTCATGTATGTAGAAAAGCTTTAATGAAGTGTGTTTCGTTCTATCTCCTTTTATGAATCCTCCCTTAAGTTGTGCTATGCATGTTGCATTATCTCCGTATAAAATTATGGTACATTATCATATTTCACACCACATTTTTCTCGAATAAGATGTATCATGGATCTCAACCATACTCATTCTCGGCTTGCTTCATGAATAGCTATTATCTCAACATGGTTTGATGAAGTGACTAGATTGATACAACTGTGATCACGTAGATAGACTTATGTGAGTGTGTATTTAAATCGCCTAAGTGTATGTGCAAAGAAGTGTAATTAAGGGCTTAAATACATATCAAAAATAGCTACCAAGTTACACTAGAGGGGAGCCTATTCTCTAAGGTCCCTTTTGGTTTTTTTGTCTTTAATTTGTAATATACTATATAAGGAACAATTTAGGGTTTCTTTACTTAGTTTTTTTTATATTTAATCTTGTATAACACACTTGAAAACACACAATTTCTCTTATCTTTGAGACCTTGGCCGAAAACTAGGTACATCAAAAGGGTGGATTCTCTTTTGTTGTTTGCTTGCTTGGAACTTTGAGGTGCTTGAAAGATTGAGGTCCCTCTTGTGTCTCTTTGAAGAGTGTAGGTGTTACTACTATCATTATTAAGGGTCTTAGTGTCTAGATTACACTTAGGTTCTTAGTTATTATAGTAGTGGATGTCTCACTATCTATCTATTTTCTTATTGTAATTTTGTACCATTTTTGTGTCTAGTTTCTCTTGTAATTCGTGGGCATTATTATTACATTGTTGTTCTCCATCTTGTTCTTCATATATTGTTGATAATATTAGTTTGTGGTGGATTCCTTGGTATTGAATCACACCATCATATCTCATTTTGTGTTATATTTGTTGAATCCGAGAGAGGTCTCCACTTGGTCCACAGGTTCTTGTAACTTATGGACTATTTGGAGTGTGTATTTCGTGTTTCCTTGGGTCTTATTGTATCATTTGGTATCATAGCATGGCTCAATCTTGTTCCTACAAAATTCATCTTGGGTGTGTTTGTTAGAAAAACCATAAAAAAAACCGAGTTCTTGTGTTTGAAATCTTGTCCGAGAAGGTGTAAACCTTGTTGTTGTTGTTTTGGCCGAGGGATTGTCTCTAGGTTTGGTAGTTATTTTGTTTGTGTAGTTTGTTTCTTGTGTTGGTATCTTTCTCACTAGCACAAAGAGTGTCAAGATCTAAAGTGGAGCTTAATATATTGACAATCTTAAAGTGAACTTGGAGTTGGCCGAACCTTGATGATTTTGTTGTTAGCCGTATAGTGTTGTTGTTGACGTTGGAGTGAACATTGTTGTTGTGTTGTTGTTGAGTTCTTGAAGGTTTTTTTTGGTGTTCATATTATTCTTCATCTATTTTTACAACATAAGACAACCAAAAGTGTAAATTAGATCCAAAAAGTTGTAAGACAAAGTTGAAAAGTTGTTTGTGAAAAGACTTGCCAACATCACTTTCTAGTCTAGACAACCACTTTTCCTTAAAACAAGAAACCTTGTTTGGTGGGACTAGTAAATTCAAATCTCACCTTTTGAGTTTGAAAAGTAGAAAAGGGTACTAGACTTTATTTTTCCTCCAATATTAAGTCATCCATTCCAAAAGGTGTATAACGACTAAAAGCTTCAAGTTGTTGAAAAGTTGTAAGGGTCGTGACCAATAACATACTGCCACATCACCCTAGTTTACTGTTCACGTTGTTATTAAGCTCAAATTTTGTCTAATTGTCTCTTATTATTGATTCTTAATTTCCTTTAATTGATCCGAACTAATTTATAAACTAGTATAATCCTACTAGGTTGTTAATTAGTCCTTTGACATTGTTTACTTTAAGGAGTAGACTTTCTCTTCAACTCACTACAAGTTACAAGCCGTCTAGCAAACATTTGTGACGATAAGTGTGAGACCACAAAGTGTGTGAGAGACTAATGAGGATTGTTTGAACTAAAGTGTGTTTGTTTTGTAGGTTTATGTTGTATTGTTGTCTGTATGGCATTTTGGACAGATCTAGTGACTTATTGAACCGTAACTTGAAGGGATTGTTTCGGTATAGACTCAATGGAACCCGAGGCCTCAAATGCTCAAATAATGGACAATGATGCCATTAATACTATATTAGCTCGTCTTGAGGCCATGTCCCGTGACATTGCTAAAGTGAATACAGGTATTTAAAATTTAAACTTTGACATGGATTCGGTGAAGGGTGAGATGTCAACTATGGGTGGTAGATTAGAACGTGTGAAAAGCCAAAGAAGCCAACCTTCTACCCCTCAAAACATGTCACCAACCACTAACCCCGAGGCCTTGCAATAAATATCCCATCCCCCGAGACAACTATCCAATGTTACAAACCAGCCCACACTTTCTTCCCAAAGCCGAGACCATAAAAGGCCAATCCACCCTCCACTATACCAAGTCTAACAAGAAGGACTTAGAACCCAAATGCCACCCCAAAACCCAAGCCATCCAATCCAAACTCCACTTGACCAAAGACCTTACTATCTACCAAACCTAATCCCACAACTACAAGCTCCATTTAACCCAAATAGACCCGTTCATGTAAAAGGATACGGGATGAGAGAACAACATGAGGGGTACGATCCATATGGTGATGCTTACATAAGAGGGGAAGAGATAAGGGATAGGCATATCGATCTAAAATAATTTTATGGCTGGGAAGGAAGAGTTGGTCCTTGGAACCAACAAGGCAACCAAAACCGAGAAGTTGTACTGAATGCCATCAAGATGAGGATTCCAATCTTCAAGGGTGAGAGTAACCCCGAGGAGTTTCTTGCATGATAATCCGTATATGAGAGCGTCTTCCAAGTCAATGATCTCACTGAGGAGAAAAAGAGTTGTTATGGATTGCTCATTTTGAGGGGTATGCTACTACTTGGTGAGAGTATGTTAAGCATTTCGGCAACATTTTGGTTGAGGGGCAACCCCCTCCTTGGTTTTGTCTAAGATACCTCATGAGGCAAAGGTACCTCCCCGAAAGTCACCAATAAGAGCTTCTTGCCAAGTTATATAACTTAAGGCAAGGGAACAAAATCGTTGTGGCTTACTGTGATGAAATCCAACAACTCATTTTGAAACTTGATCATCGGGGGAGCAAGTAAGCCAAGACATCATTCACTTTAAAGTGGGATTGAATTGAGATATTGCCTTATTGTTGACCTTACACAAGTTCGATACAATTGACGCTATCTTCCAAGATGCCTTGGAGATTGTGAGAGAGATACGAGAAAGGACGGGCAATAATTTCAAGGGGCAATCACCCTCAGGTTAGCACAAGGACAAGATTGAATCATCCAATGAGGAGAAACCCGAGGCCAAGCTAATCAAATCCGATATCAAGGGTTCCCATAAGTATCTTCTGAGAAACGAAGGTAAACAGAATTCTACTTCTCCTCCTAAAGGATTTCAATGTTTTAAATATCAAGGGTGGGGGCAGAAGGCTAATGAGTGCCCAAATCGGAGAAATGTAATCCTTAGAAAAGGAAAATTATATTACCTTCGTGAGGAGGTAGGGCTTGAATTGAATAAGTTTAATGAAACTCAAGATGGAGAGCAAGAAGCCGCGGTAGAAATAGATTAAGGCGTGGAAAAAATTTGGCCGGTTGATGGAGAGTGTGTAATACCCTTTTTTATGGAAAGGAGAGTCATGCTTAGTGATGGTTTAGAAGAGGAAACCGAGGGTGATAATGATGAATAAAAGGAGGATTCGAAAGTCAAGGTGGTAGGATTTTCGCACAAAGGACCTTCATTGCTTACTAACCAAGATGCTCGCACTTTGCCTAGCATCCATTCTTCTTATGTGTAGGTTGTAGAACATGTAAGTACAAGGAGAATACTTGATGATATCATGGAACCCTTGGTTGAACATCCTAACCTTAGCAGGAGCATTGAAAAAATGATTCAAATAGGAGAGCTTGCGGGTGATTATTGCTTGAATTTATGGACAAATTCCTCTCAAGATGGAGAGGATGATACAAAGGCGATCACGTACATGGACTTATGTGGGTGTGTATATAAATTGCCCAAGTGTGTGTGCAAAGAAGTGTAATTAAGGTCATAAATACATATCAAAAAATAGCCACCAAGTTACTCTAGAGGGGAGCTTATTCTCTAAGGGCCCTTTTGGTCTTTTTGCCTTTTATTTGTAATATACTATATAAGGAACAATTTAGGGTTTCTTTACTTAGTTTTTTTTATATTTAATCTTGTATAACACACTTTAAAACACACAATTTCTCTCATCTTTCAGATCTTGGCCAAAAACTAGGTACATCAAAAAGGTGGTTTCTCTTTAGTTGTTTGCTTGCTTGGAACTTTGAGGTGCTTGAAGGATTGAGGTCCCTCTCGTGTCTCTTTGAAGAGTATAGGTGTTACTACTATCATTATTAAGGGTCTTAGTTTCTAGATTACACTTAGGTTCTTAGTTATTATAGTAGTGGTTGTCTCACTATCTATCCATTTCCTTATTGTAATCTTGTAACCTTTTTGTGTTTAGTTTCTCTTGTAATCCATGGGTATTTTTATTACATTGTTGTTATCCATCTTCTTCTTCATCTATTGTTGATAATATTAGTTTGTGGTAGATGCCTTGATCTTGAATCACACCATTATATCTTATTTTATGTTGTATTTGTTGAATCTGAGAGAGGTCTCCACTTGGTCCACGGGTTCTTGTAATTTATGGACTATTTGGAGTGTGTATTTCGTGTTTCCTTGGGTTTCTTGTATCATAGATAGACTTCTTTGTATATATCAAAGATATGATAGTATCCCCACATGTGAACATATAGCTTATTTGAGATCGAGCTTTATATGGGTCAGATAAGTACCCAACATTATCATAACCAATAAGATCAGGACTACAATATTTAGAAAATAAGATCATGCGTTTGATCCCATTTCGATGTCTCCTAGTAGGAGCAGAATTATACCTTGCTAACAAATTAACTTAAAAGAGCTATATCAGGCCTTGTAGTATTTACAAAATACATTAGTACATCAATTGTACTAAGATATGGTACTTCATAACCAATTCAATTCGGTATATTTCTCATTTCAGCAAATAATCTATTGCTTTGAAAACTCTCCCACAGTTCCAATAATTTTCAAGTTATAAACTTATGCAATATAAGGATTATAAATAAGTTTTCTAGAAACATTTATATGCTCCAAACATTTTGAATCCTTACAAAGTTTCATATAAATTTCGTCAAGTGACAATATTCAGCATTTCACTTGTGACATCATCAAGTGTTTGGATTGCAAATCAAATAAGTTTCATGCTTACCAATATGCATCCTTTCATGTCACTTGATAAATGTTTCTATGTCAACATACTTAAATAAACGTAGAATTCAGATCCTCATAATCTTTTACAATATTGCGCTAATATTGTAGATATCATTGATGATATATCATTTCATATTTGTTCACACAGTATGCCATAATATTTTGAGATTTCATCACTTCATTATTTTCAGGTACCTAAAGCTCTCATAAGGTCTCATGATATGTTATGTCGTAGGCTCTTCAAGAGAACATTGCCTTCTAATTATGATTATCTGCTCCTTATTTTTCAAGGATTATTTCAGTTGGATCCGATTGGTCTACCATACTTCACGCATGCATAGATTTTGTCCTTTAGGGACACAAAATAGGAGCACTTGCAGCTTAAATATGAGATGCTTTCGGTATTTAACTTGAATTATATTTTGAATGAGGATCTGATGATAATTCCTAACATATTTCTTAGTTGCTTATAATCTCCCCCTTATGTTAGAAAAACTAACATACATCCTCCGTCTTATTTGAGAAATATCTTTGTACATCATGCTATATTCATTAATCGTATACCGCATATCAAAACTATTATATGGAATAGTTGGTTCCTCACCTTGAACCAATTGAGAGGGAAGAAATAATCTTAATTTATTGGTCTAATGCATACAAGTGCTATTATATGCAACATATCATATTTCAGACCAACACATGAAGCTTTGTTCTTATTAGTAATGGTTTAGTTATTTATCGAAGGCATTAAATGCCAACCCATTATCATCAAGAAGAATTATCTTGATTACACAATCTAAAAATTATGCTCTTAACTCAATTTTATTAAGCAAGCAACTTTATGAATGTCAAACTGTAGGTTGATAATCATCTTATATGAATGTATCTTAATAGATCACATGACAGGTGAACGGGCCCATATGCACCTTTTATACTTTTCGGATTTAAGGGATCTAGTCCCAACGTTAGTTGGTCCAACCAACTTATTATGAGAGTAAGCGACATAAGCAATTCTTGAAGAATCTTCTAGTTCTTCAATACATGTCTAATACTCAATATGCACATCTTCGAGATTTCACAATCATTCATATTAACTTATGAACTCATTTATAGTAGTAAACACAAGTTTACCATGACATGTATTTTTTTTCTTTAGTAAATTTCAGATTTACTATTACATGAATAAATTTCAAATTTACTACTTTAGAAGTAGATTTTAAAATAACTCTTCTCAATTATTCTGCCTCTTTCAGAGGTGAGTTGTAATACCATCACAATCAAATGCACGTTTGTATTAATAAGTTTCTCATTCCCAAGGAATGTAATATAATCATGACTTAAGCCTATCAAATTTTGATAGCTTATAACCTCTTTCATGATATTACTACTTCAGGAGCAAATTTAGGCATACATATGATCTAGAGAATTTTTCTCTAACATATCTTATGATCATAATATGCATGTGAAAATATCATCACTTTTGATGATTATTATCATATTGTCCCTCTATGTGTATGTTCGTTCATTTAATCACTTGTCTTCTTTCAAACATATTATGCACTGCTACCACATTCACTTCAGAGAATGAAGCATGTTCAATGAGACATATTTCATGACTTTTCATTAAAAATACATTATTTTGCCTTAATCATCATAATATCATAAATATGGTGCATTAAAATTCAAATTCAATGTCTTACCCATATAATTAACGCATCTTAGACATAAATCGATGGAACTTAAACCCAACATCTTATCATCATGATGCTCAAACTCAATGTCTTATTCATATTCATATTCATATGAAGGTGTCTTAGGACACAAATCGATGGGGTTTAAACCCAACATCTTATTTTCATGATGCATGCATTCATATCGTGCATTTAAGAGGATGACCATCTTCAAGTGGTTAAATCTTTTTTTTAGGCTATTCCACAAAACAAGTGGATCCTTAGTATTAAGGTATTCAATTTTCATAATTTCATCAAGATGATGATGCAAGAAAATCATAGCCTTAGCACGATTTTGATTAGATGCTATATTTTCTTTCTTTATAGCATCTCCAAGACGCCTAGCATCTAAGTGGATTTCAGCATTCAATACCCATGAAAGGTAGTTCTTGCTCAATCCAACGAACTCAGATTTTGTAAGATAATTAGCACTATGAAAAGAAAGAAAATAATACCTTAGCCTTTAAATTTGAGACGACAGAGTCTCATGTTGATAAAGTGTTATAAAATAATAAAAAATAAAGAAAAAGAGTAGAGAGAATAGAGAGTAATACATAAAGCACAAAAATCTGGAAGATATGGCCTTACCGAAGCATGCAACTTGGGTAATCAGGAAAATTTTGGGCTGTCGGCACACTTTGATGCGGATGAACTCATTACAAGGATCATTTGCTCAAAGAATAGATGAACTACAGATGAGAGGGTCATACTAGATAAAGAAAGCTTATGGAAGGTTACTACCTCAGCTCCGAAGAGCCCTATGGAAAGCAATAGTGTTGCAGCCTCAGGTTCACCCTAGACATCACTTTAACTTGTGGCTGGCCCTACAACAAAGACTTGCCACAGTGACTCGACTCTAAAAATTTGATATGCAGGTACCTATGGATTGTATATTTTGTGCAGGAACTATTGAGAGCTTCTCCCACCTGTACTTTGAATACACATATACTAAAGGCCTATGGAGTAGACTAGTGCATTGGATGGGTTTTGATAATGTTATAGGGACTTGGGAATCATAAATACATTGCCAAATGGCAAAACAAAATTTACAGCAGCAAACATCACATGTTGTGTATTCTCTATGGTAGTATTTTGTATTTGGCGCGAAAAGAACTCTACTAGGTTCCAAGAAAGCTGTTTTAAAGTGGATGCAGTTTGCAGAGAGGTGGCCATACACGTTCACATAAGAGGGAGAAGATTAATCAAATGGAAGCCACACCTTCAAAGACTAAATTGTTTCCCTTAATAGTGCTATTAGGAGAATGATGAACATTGTCTAGACTTAGAGAATTAGTGAGAGGCAAGGGTCTGCCTGAGCTTGGTATTGTATTACAAACTTTTTTTGATTAATATAAGCTCACTTTTAATCAAAAAAAAATAGAGAGTAATTCTTATTTCTCTTGAGGGATTTCTTGATAGGTTAAATTACAATGAAGAAAACCCCCTTTATTTATAGGGAAAAACTAACCTTGAGGTTTTTAAATTTTTCATAAATAGACATTCACTATATATGGTAATATATTTATAACAATTTTATATTTTATATTATTATAGTCTTACTTTTCTTTTCTTTTATATTATACTGAAGAGATGGTTTCGACATGCCTACTTCACTAGGGTGCTTGCTCCGTGATTTTTTAATATCACTCCTAATTAATTACTGCTTGCTTTATAATTTTACTATATCACCTCTAATTAATTATTATAAATTATTTATATATTAAAAAATTAATATATAATTTCAAAACATAAAATAGATATTTATGACATATCTATTTCAGCTGCTTCAATCGTGATTTTTACTAGATTACTCCTAATTAATTATTATAATTCATTTATGTATTGAAAAATTAATAATATCCAATTTGTGATTTTACTACATCATTCTAATTAATTATTATAAGTCGTGTATGTATTAAAAATTTAATAATATTTAATTAAAAATAAAATAAATATTTATGTCATGTCTGCTTCAGCTATTTCAATAGTAATTTTGCTATAGCACCCCTAATTAATTACTATAAGTCATTTATGTACTAAACAATTAATAATATTTAATTACTTTTATGACACGTCTGCTTCAGCTGCTTCAACCATAGTTTTACTAAATATCACCCTAATTAATTAGAATATTAAGTATTAAAAAATTAATAATAATTAATAAAAAAGGTAAAATAAATATAAAAATAAAAATTAACTCTTGATGTTTTAAGTTATACCAAATGTAGCAAATCTCAGTCATGTGATTAAAGATCCAAACTTCAAAATGCATCAAATTTTGTTATTTATGTAAGTAAAAAGTTATACAGAATTATCTTGTGAGATAATTTGGCTCCTTAAAAAATCCTATCAAGTAGTTAATATGTTTTATGTATTCATGTTTTATAATTCATAATTCAAATTAACATCAATCTAACTTATCATAGTCAAAATATCTTAATTTTGGGCTCGTGCGGACATGGGTCATGCTCCTCTAGTGTACAACATAGGAGCATTAAGGGGCTTGGGATCGTATGCTTCAGTTGTCTGCTTCATGTTTCAATGAATTTTATTATATCACCCTTAATTAATTATTATAAATCATTTAAATATTAAAAAATTAATACTATTTTATTTTAAAAAGGTAAATAGACATTTCTGACATATTTGCTTCAACCTTAATTTTACTATATCACTCCTAATAAATTATTATAAGTCATTTAAATATTAAAAAATTATTAATAAAAAAATAAAATAGATATAAAATAATAAATTAATTTATGATGTTTTAAATTAACTTGACCTCTTATGCGAGACCTACTTAAAAAATTTTCAAATGTTTTTCATAGTAATTTTGTTATATTACTTCTAATTAGTTATTATAAGTCATTTAAGGCATGTCTAGTTCGCTGCTTCAATTATGATTTTACTATATCACCCCTAATTATAATTACCTATTATGATCATGTTTATTAAAAGAGTGAACCGGAGAGGAGCTTTGGCTCGACATATCTGCTTGTATTGCCTGCTTCAGCTGCTTCAATCATAATTCACTATATCACCCCTAGTTAATTATTATAAGTCATCTAAGTATTAAAAACAAAATTAATAATATTTAATAAAAAATAAAATAGACATTTTTTACATGTCTACTTCAGTTGCTTCAATGTAATTTACTATATCACTCCTAATTAAAATTAATAATATGTAATTAAAAAAAAGGTAAAATAGATATAAAATGATAAATTAACTCTTGATATTTTAAATTAACTTGACTTCTTATGTGAGGCCCACTTAAATTTTTCTCACAAGTATTTTTTATAATAATTTTGCTAATCACTTTTAATTAGTTATTATAAGTCATTTAAGATATGTTTGCTTTGCTGCTTCAATCATGATTTTACTATATCGGCTCTAGTGAATTATTATGGTCATATAAGCATTAAAAAATTAATAATATTTCATAAAAAGGTAAAATAGACACAAAATGATATGTCAAAATAAAAAATTTGGATGACTATTCAAATTATATTTGTGCCACATTTATTTTGATGGGACAGAGAAAGACATAAAGTAACATATATTATTTGAAAATGAGATAAAATGTATCATTTTCAAATAATATATGTTACTTTATGTCTTTCTCTATTCCATCAAAATTTATGTAGCACAAATATAATTTCGACAGTCAATCAAATTTTATATATATAAAATTGACTGTCAAAATTTTATTTATGCCAAATAAACTGGGACGGAGAGAGTATTATTATCTTATTAAAAAAATATGTAAAAAAACACTATAAATCACATGATTAACAACTTAAAAAATTTAAAGATATAAAATATTTGACTGACTTTCGAAATTATATCAGTGTCTCTTAAATTGAAATAGAAGAAAAAGTATTATAATTCACAATAATTATAAACTTAAATTATTTTAATAATTAATTATCTAAATTCTATTTGTGTCACAAAAATTGAGACAAAAAATATATATTGGGCTCGTTCTAGCATGGGCCTGTCGGTTTCTAGTACTCTTTATATAAGGGTGAATGAGAGAGGAGCTTAGGGTCGGCATGTCTGCTTGTGTTGCCTGCTTCAGCTACTTCAATCGTAATTTTACTATATCACCCATAAAAAATTATTATAAGTAATCTAAGTATTAAAAAACTAATAATATTTAATAAAAATATAAAATAGACATTTCTGCACATCTGCTTCAGCTGCTTCAATCATACTTTTACTCTATCACTCCCAACTAATTATTATTAGTTATCTAAGTATAAAAAGAAATATTTAATAAAAAAGGTAAAATAGACATTAAATGATAAATTAACTTTTGATGTTTTAAATTAACTTGACGATTTATATGAGGTTTACTTAAAAAAATTTCACAAGGATTTTCTAGATTAATTTTGCGATATCGATTCTAATTAGTTATATAAGTCATTTAAGACATGTCTACTTTTCTACTTCAATCGTGATTTTACCGCATCATTCGTAATTAATTATTATGGTCATCTAAGAATTAAAAATTAATAATATTTCATACAAAGAGTAAAACAGACATCAAATAATATGTCAACATAACAAATTTGATTGACTATCGAAATTATATTAGTGCCACATAAATTAAAATGGGACAGAAGAAGACATAAAGTAACATATATTACTTGAAATGAGATAAAATGTGTTAAATCACAATAATTAAGAACTTAAAATATATATAAAAATATAAAGAAAATTTGATTGACTGTTGAAATTTTATCTGCACCACATAAACTGAAATGGAGAGAGTATTCATATCTTATTGAAAAATTTTGTAAAAAACATTATAAATCACATAATTAACAAGTTAAAAAATTTTAAAGCTATAAAATATTTGACTAACTTTCAAAATTATATCAGCGTCACTTAAATTGGAATAGACGAAAATATATACTAAAAATCATAATAATTTAAAATTTAAATTATTTTAATAGATAATTATCTAAATTCTATTTGTATCACATAAATTGAGACAAAAGAATAACATATATTGAGTCTATGCTAGCACGGCCCCTCGATATCTAATTTTTGTTATAGTAGAAATTTGAAAATTTGTCACTTTTTTTTTTAATTTTCATAGGGTTTTGAGGGCAGTCGCAAAAAAGTCATTTGAGTTTTAAATATGTTGCATTGTTTTGGAGATTAGAATGTTAGAAAATTGGTCCCTAATATGGTACTCCTATATTTTATTTAGGGATATATTTGTAATTGCACTAGGTGATTCTCAAAATTTGAAAACATCCCAATTCTAAGAGCTATTTTAGATGAAACTCAGGACAATGAATTAAGTGTCCGTTTGGGATTGTTTATTTTCCAAAGAAAAACACTTATTTTGAGAAAAAAAAATGCTTTTTTTGAAAAGAAGGGTGTTTGATAAATTTGTAAAAATGCATTTAAAAAGAAATAGAAATAGTTTTTCTGCTTCTGGAAAGAAGAAGAAAACTGTTTTTCAAAAGAAGTAGAAGCCGAAGCAGGAAATTACTTTTTTCATGATTAAAATATCTTATAAGTATGATTAAAGTTTGATTTTAATATTTTATACTTCATATTTACATCATAATTCTTTATTTTATTTATGATTTATATATTATTATTTTATTTTCACTCATTTTCTTTAAATAAATTTAAAAAAATCATTGACAATGATCCTAAGAATATATAACTTTTCATTTTTTATTATTAACGATAACAAATGACTGATGAATCACGTTACAAGAATAAATGATATTTTAACAATACTTTCAAATTTTTTTCTCGAATATTTAATTTTAAATAATTCATGAAAAGTGACATATTTGCTATCATGTAGTTTACATATATGAAGAAAGAGATGAACCTTCTGGTATACTTTTAGAAATACAGGACAAATCTTCTACTAGTATGGAGAAATTGCATAGTAAAATTAGAGATGAAATCATAGCGAATTTTGTGATGTATGAAGGACTAATTATTTTTGTCGTTAATTTTTCATAAATAATGATTTAATTTATGAAATAATTTTTGTATTAATTTTTGTTTGATATTTTAAAGTGATTTTTAAATTATTTAAGTAATATATTATTATTAATATTTTAATGTATTTATGTATATAAATATTGGTTGAAATTTAGATTACAAGCTTTTTAATTAAATAAAAATAAAATTCTATTTTAAAAAATTATAATAGATATTTAAACTATCTCTATAAATTGATTTTAGTAGTAAAAACCTATTGATATATGTCCTTTTTGGTCATTTGTCTTAAAAAAATCACTTCTTGAAAAAGATTATCCAAACACAATTTATTTATCAAAAGTACTTTTTAAATGAATTACCAAACATAAATTGCTTTTTTCAAAAGCACTTTTTTTGAAAAGTTATTTTATAAAAGTGCTTCTTAAATAAGCAGTTTTGTAACAGCAATCCCAAACGGGCTCTTATAACATATTTGGGATTGCTTATTTCCCAAAATAAGCACTTATTTTGAAGAAAAAATACTTTCTTTTTTTTTTAAAAAAAAAGAGAGTGTTTGGTAAACTTTCAAATGTGCTTTTAAAAATAAGTAGAAGCAGTTTTTCTGCTTCTGGGAAGAAGCAAAAAATTTCTGCTTCTCAAAAAAAGCAAAAGAAGAAGCAGAAAATTATTTTTTTATGACAAAATTATCCCTATCACTCACAAATATATATATATATATATATATATATTAACATATCTTACAAGTTTGATTAACGTTTAATTTTTAAAATTTTACATTTCATATTTAAATCATAATTCTTTATGATTTATATATTTTTATTTTATTTTCACTCATTTTCTTTAAATAACTTTGAAAATATCATTGATGATGATGACTAAATAATATATAAGTTATTTTATTATTATTAATGATAATAATTGACAAATGAATCGCGTTACAAGATTGTACTTTAACATCACATATAAATTTTTTCTCGAATATTTAATTTTTAATAAATAATTCATGAAAAGGGACATATTTGTTAAAATATAGTATATATATAAATAGATAGATAGATAGATAGATAGATAGATAGATAGATAGATAGATAGATAGATAGATAGATAGATAGATAGATAGATAGATAGATAGAATTTTATTTTAAGTATTTGTCATCAGGTAGTATACGTATATAGTGTGTATATATATATATATATATATGAATATGATGACTGCTTATTTGTAATAAATTTTGACACTGTAAAAATATATTAAAAAAAGATAACAAATAATAGATAGAATTTTATTTTAAATATTTGTCATCAGGTAGTATACATATATGAATTTGGCTACTTAATTTTAGAATTGAAATGGTAAAGACATATCCAAAAGAAAAGGCAAAAAATATCAAATATTATCTCATTTAGATATTTGTAAACATGAATATAGTGTTTGCTAAATTTTAGTAAATTTGACAAAGTAAAATGAATCCAAAAACTAAGGTAACAAAAAGAAGATAGATTCTAATTAAATATTTATTTGACCTTTTCTTCAAACCTTCTATTCATTCAACGAGTTTAGCGTATTGCACACCTTCTCCTTCATCTATAAATACAGATAATATTTCTCATATATACATATATTTTACTGCTCTCCAAAATATAAAGTCATCTCTATTATTAATAAGTTATTTTTTGAATCAAAATTGCTTTCTCATTTGAAGGTATGTTTTTTTAATAATTATCAAGATATAATTAAATTTTTTATGTGCATACATATAATAGCATATGTGATCATATTGTTGTCTGTAAAATTCTTTGATTTTGTTAAGTTTTTATTTTGACAAAAATATTTTTATTTCACTATTTTGTGTAATGTTATTATTAGTAATCATATATCTCTAATGCATAGAAAATGAGTAATGTTGAGAAGGCTAAATGGAGTACAAAAAACGTAGAGTTATTTTTAAATTTATGTGTGGATGAAGTTATCGCTGGAAATCACCCTGGTACCCACTTCAACAAAACTAGATGGTCTAATTTGGTGACAAGATTCAACGCTAGAACCGGAAAAAAATATGATAAAGTAAAATTAAAGAATAAATGGGATAATATTAAAAACACTTGGAAAGAATGGGACACTTTAGTTGGAAAGGAAACTAGTTTAGGTTGGGATAGTGAGAAGAAAACCATTCAAGCGAGTGTCGAATGGTGGGATAAAAAAATAAAGGTACTTCTAATTTTATTATATATTATTCAATTAAACTTGATAAGTTATTTTGTTATTTTGGTCGCTAATAACATATCTTATTTCTTCTCATTATTGTAGGAAAGTTTAGATGTAGAGAAATTTAAAGAAAAAGGTTTACAATATCTAACTCAAATGGAGATATGTTTTAAGGATGTTATTGCTACTGACGAACATGTGTGGGCACCATCATCTGGAGTTTTACCAAATGGCATACAAGGGAGTAGATGATTTCAATCTGAGCAACCATTTGAGTTTGATACTCCAATAAATAATGAAGAGTATATAACTTTTGATGGTGTAGAAGAATTAATTGAAACAGAAAAAAAAAAAGTAACAGTGAGAGTGATACTAGAAGAAAAAGAAAGGTATCGACAGAAATGAAAAAAATAATCCTAGTCAGAAAATTAGTTCATCAATGGAGAGAATTGTTGATGCCATTGAAACACGCAGTTCAATGGAGTCGAGAGAAAGTTTATTTAGTATTAAAAATGCAATGACTATAGTTCGCAATTTGCCTGGTATGATTGTTGGTAGTGATTTATAGTGGAAAGCGAGTGATTTACTTATCAAACAATCAATGAGAGAAATGTTCTTAGCACAAAAAGATGAAGAATTGCAATTGCAATGGTTAGAAAGGAAGACCATGCTTCATAAGGATTAGATTTATGATGTTATTTATTATGATTTGCTTTTAAAACACATGATGCTTTTTTCTTTTAATTGAGTTTTTTTTTTAGTTATAAAAGTTTGTTTATTCAAGTTATTTAGTTTTATATTTGAATAATTTACACTATGATTCTACGAGCAATAAATTGTCAATTTTACATTATTAAATTTAATATTTTTTTTAATTTTTTTTTACAGATATGTCATTGGCTAGAAATAATTGTAATGCGTCTGATGATGATGTGTCTGATGAAGAAGTTTTAATTAAAAATAAGAGAAATAATGATAATAATATTGTCTTTGATGCAGCAATTTCCAGCATCACTTTAGCAACAAAATATTTCATGAAGTTTTGCTTAAAGTTTTCATGCAGAAATTCTCTTCATACAGGTTTTTATTTCATTAAAGAAGTACTTGAAGGACATGATCAACGATGTTACAAAATGTTTAGAATGAAAAAACATATTTTTCTTGAGTTGTGCAAGACTTTAAATGAACAATATGACTTAAAAGCAACAAGAAATATGACCATCGAGGAGATGGTTGCTATGTTTTTAATGGTAGTAGGTCATGGTGTTGGAAATCGAATGATCCAGGAAAGGTTTCAACATTCGGGAGAAACTGTTAGTAGACATTTTCATCATGTTTTATATGCGTGTTTGAAATTGACTATGGACATTATTAAGCCAAAAGATTCAACCTTTTATGATATACATCCTAAACTAAAAGAAGATAAAAGGTATTGTCCATATTTTAAAAATTGCATTGGAGCTATAGATGGAACACATGTATCGTGTATTGTCCCTTCGAAGGATCAAATTAAATACATTGGTAGAAAAGGTTTCACTTCTCAAAATGTTATGGCAGTATGTGATTGAGACATATGTTTCACATTTGTATGGCCTGGATGGAAAGGTACTGCACATACTACTAGGATATTTGATCAAGCACTTAAAAGATCAGATCTTATTTTTCCTCATCCACCACCATGTTAGTGAATTTAATATTATATTTTGCATTATTTTATAAATTTTATTATTTTTATATTAATTAATTAATTTTTCTTATATTGATGTAGATAAATATTATTTAGTGGACTCGGGTTATCCAATAATGATTGCTTATTTAGGACCATATAAAGGGGAACGTTATCATCTCTCTGATTTCAGACGTAATTCTAACTTCAGAAATTCAAATGAGACTTTTAATTTCTTTCACTCCAGCTTAGGATGTACAATTGAAAGAACATTTGGAGTTTGAAAAAATAGATTTGCTCTCCTACGTTCAATGCCATCTTTTAAATTCGAAACTCAAGTTCATCTTGTTACAACTACTATGGCTATACATAATTTCATACGACAACACTCTACTACTGATAAAGATTTTACACAAAGATTGAAGAAGCAGACCAGCCTTTTGGTATACCTTCAGAATTACAAGACAGATGTTCTACAAGTATGGAGACATTGTGTGATAAAATTAGGGATGAAATAGTTGAAATTTTTTGTGATGTATGAAGGGCCAATTATTTTTGTCGTTAATTTTTCCATATGTAGTGATTTAATTTATGAAATAACTTTTATATTCATTTTTGTTTGATGTTTTAAGTAATATATCTCCATTTAATTTTTTTAATATATTTATGTATATAAATATTGATTGAAAATTTTAGAGTACGTACTTTTTAATTAAATAAAAAAATTAATTAAAAATATTATAATAGATATTTAAAATAATTTTTCTTTATAAATTGATTTTAGTAATAAAAGTCTATTGATAGATGTCCTTTTTGGTCATTTGTCTCAAAAAAACACTTCTTGAAAAAGATTACATAATTTGATTATTAAAAACACTTTTCGAATGAATTTACCAAACACAAACTGCTTTTTTTTTTTTAAAAGCATTTTTTTGAAAAACCATTTTATAAAAGTGCTTCTCAAATAAGTAGTTTTGCAACAACAATCCCAAACAGACCCTTAATTTCTTTTAAAACGGGCAATTACGGATAGAGATAATGTTTTCAAAAATCTCGAATTTTAATAATGCCGAGAAATCTTAAGTCGTTGCTTAAATTGAGAAAATTATTTTTTTCGGCGATTTTATAATAGGAGAAATGATCTGAGAGACTCTTTTATATTTCAGTAATGGTTTGTTTCATCAAAATTTGAACAATTGAATGCTTGTTTAGCTCAGAGGCGGCTCAAGAAAGTTCATGGTCTCAAGCGAAAAATTAATTTGAGGCCTTAAAAATAATTAAATGGAAAGTTAATATAATTTATTTTGAAGTTTATCGTTTTAGAATTTTTTGTGACTAATTCTTATATAGTTAGTTCTAATAATTATTTTTTAATTGATAATATAGTTAATCATTTAGATATGAAGATTCTAACAAACAATTAGAAACAAAATACACCTATAAAATAAAAATATTTAAACTAGCAGGTTTTGATGAAAAATTAGATAAGTTTAATTTTTAAAAAGTTGAAAAACTTAATATCTAAATATAACAATTTGCAGCATAATTGCTGTAACACTTGAAATGTGAGCAAAAAATTAAAAAAAAAATTAAATATCTTAATCCAGTGGCATCCTTTAGCTATTATATTTTGCTAAACCTTTATATCATACAATTCTTATATCTTACTGAAAATTATATCAAGTATTTTATATTTAAGTTATATATATAGCTTAACTAATACTTGAATTCAAATAAATTAAAGAAAGGGGGGGAAAAGTAAAATGAGTTAGAAGGCATATAAGAAAAGTTAAAAGAAAAAATAAGGCGTTTGAAAATAAAGCACTAAATAAGGAGCGGAATTTAAAAATGGTAAACAAGTGATTTGACCTAAAAGCAAAGATAAGTATTTACATTCAGTTTTTTCCACTTAAAGTACAAACAACCACGTCAATTACAATTAAAATCTTATATTTTTATAAAAAAACTGTGCTCTACTTTTTTACTTCAAAATTTTCAATGTATTTAAAAATGAAAATTAATCTCCTAAAATTTGAACCTCAGAGTTTAGCAGGTATTAGTAGTAAAAGTGTGAAGGCCCTTACAAAAATGATTCGAACTTTTTGTCCTTCGTTAAAAGACTTTGCAATAAGTAAAATCGTCTTTTTACTATTTTTGTCAAATAATTATCATTTAATTATTGTCATAAAATGTATGAAAATAAGAATTAATTAAGGTTTCCTTGCTTAATTAGAAAAAAAAATCCTAAAATAGGAGAATTAGAAAGAGACCAGATTAGAATAGAAAACACTCCTAGAATAGACCAAAATTGCTTTATTTTCAAAAAAAAAAAAAAAAACTTAAAAAATTGTTTATGAAAAATAAAAAAGAAAACTGGGTTAGGTGCCTTATTTTTTGGAAAACAAAAGTTTATAAATTATTTTGAAGTCCTTTTTTTTAATTTATTTTATCTAGATAAGAAAATAAGAAATCATAATATTTTAGACTTCCAGATCAACTAGAATTGTTTAGGTTTATAGCACAAATGATTCGTATAAATGATTTGATCTAGGTTTAGATCTTTTCTTTTCTTTATTCTTTGTAGTATATTTTCATAAATATTCTCACATATTTCTTTTTTTTCGTACGAACAAATTTATTGATTTTTTTTATTTTATTTTTGTAGCATCTGGTCATCACAATCAAGTATAATTTTGCCATAAGTTTGTTAATTTACTTTTTGATTTGATTATTATTATTTTTTAGGTGCCTTTTGAGGTGATTTATGTGCAAGATAGGTGTAGCTAAATTGAAGTTGTAATACAGTGAGATAAACATCAATGGCGATTTCTAAAGATATATGTGATTAGTAGTGAATTTTGCAGTGATATACATGTAAGTTGCAATTATGCACAAGGTGATGTTACAGTAATATAATCATAACTGTTTGGGGTATATATATCCATGAAGCATGTTTGTAGGTGTGCGCGGTGGTATATGTCCTTATGATTGTTTTATAGCAAGTTTGTAAACTTGCAAATTGAAGTCTGAAGTGGTGCATGGTTATACGAGGATTGTAGATTAAGATGTATACAAGTTATTATGTTTGTTGGTTTCCTATGTATCTTGGTATTAATGTGCTTTAGTTCAAAATGTATGATCTATGTGACTTTGATTGCTTCTAAAATCTGTCCGATTTTGCAGTGGTATATATATATATATATATATACACACATATATATACACATGTAACTGCGTAAAAGGATATATCCGTGCATAATTGTAGGTGTGCGTTGTGGTATGTCCTTGTGATTGCTTTGTAACAACTAACAAGTTTGTAAACTTGCAAATAGAAGTGTAAAGTAATGGTTATATGTGGATTGTGTATTAAGATAGGTGTGAGTTATATCGTGTGTTGATTTTCTATATATCTTGGTGTTAATATGCTTTAGCTCGAAAAGAATGAGCTACGTGAGTTTGTTTGTTTTAAAAATTTCTTTTTTGTAGGTTCTGTATGTCAAAAGCTACACAAATTAATTATAGACAAATTAATGACAGAATCATTAAAACGTTGAACTCAAGCGCTTTTGGCTCAACTATGAAATCACATATATAGTAAAATCTCAACTTGCTCACTAAAAATTCAGTCATTCTAAAATTTGAATATGCTGTTGCACATGTTTATCCTCATCATATAGCAGCTAATGCTTATCTGCAGGTTGAGAGATGTTCTCCATATTCCTCTGATGATAATTTATTACGAATTTTTTCAGCTTCAAACAAAGATATGATGTAAGAACAAAACAATCATTGAAATTTTTAGTGTCTTTATGTAATCTTCTTTTAATTTGTTATTTTATTCTTTGATTTGATTTTTATTTTTATTATTTCCTGAGTCGAGGATTCATCATAAATAATTTCTTACCTCATAAAAATAGTTATAGTAGGGTAGAGGTAAGTTCATGTGTAGCGTATGATTAATGCTTCGTGTTAATTAACAACGAATCTAAAGGCATGTTCTCATTATTTTATTTCTGATTCATAATGATTATATTTGTGTTGTTGAGTTTTCTAACTACCGTTAGGATTAATTGAAGTCCCATGCAACTCCTTTAGGGAAAAAGGGAAAAAAAATCAAGAAGCAAACTTTCAAATTAATTAAAATCACTATTTGATCTACCTAAAAAATCATAATATTTACTATTTTTAAATTTTATGTTTGTATAAGAATAGTAAGCCTCAAATTAAGGTTTTCTTTTTAAATAATAATTTTAGTTGATTTCAAAGTCCTAAATATTGTCTTTGAATTCAATTAGTTTTAGGAGACTTGATTTAATATTACGTTTATACATATTTTATACATTTGACATCTATTTTTGTATACATGTTGAATGAACGACTATTTAGGTTAATTTTTTATTTATGGTGTTTGATGAATTGTTACTTTGCAGGTGCATCAATTGTCCATTCAAGTTGCATGTAACCTTTCACGACTAGCAACTAGCATCTTTATCCAAGTTCTTGGTGATTCTACTAACCCTGCAATTAAGGTTCAATATTTCCTTCTATTTAAGAACCAAAATAAGAAAAAAGCTATGCACGAAAAAGAAAAAAACTCAAGAAGCAAACTTTAAAATTATTTAAAATCATTATATGATCTATGTAAGAAATCATAATATTTAACAATTTAAAATCAATTAGAGTTTATCTTACATAAAAAGAATGTCTACAATTCTATTTTTAGTTTATAAATTTCAAGATTATATATGCTTAACTAATCAACAATTTGACAATAGATTTCTCTTCTTTTAATAATTTCTCGTGTTTCTTTTTTAGTTGTAAATTTCTGGTCGAGAAATTATATGAAACAAGCATGTTGTTGTCGAATGAATTAGTAATCAATGTTTTATCTCTTTCCTTTTCAACTATTCTTTTATAGAAATAATAGTTCTCTTTCTGGTGGCCTCAAATTTTACTCTTTCACATGTATTTGATAGTTAAGCATATTTATTATTTATTCAGATAATATGTAGTACTAATTTTTAAAGCAACAGTAAATAACGCTATTATCATCATAACTTCTACTGATTTGGTTATTAAAAGATTTTTTTCATGCATTTGTTTGCTCCACTAGCATGTTGAAATATTTTATCTTTTGAAATTAGTATTTATGTCATAAAAAGTAAAAATATTTCTTAAAAATATTTCTTCTTTTTCAATTTGAAATTAGCTATCTCTTTTTTTATTACCTTTGTTGCAGTCTGAATTTGAGAGAAGTCATGGTTCTCAACTCAATTCATTGCTCATTAGGTCACAAAATATTGGATCGTGAACTGTCGATAATTGAAAATAAGGTTCACATAAAAGAGCTAATGCATTTTTGGAGACGGAAGATCTAATGGATTTTAGAATGTCCAAAAGAGGCTATAAGAGTCACGAGGTGGATAGAGGAGGAGAATAAGAATTGTGAAGAAAGATGCAGTAGTTTTATGGTTGAAAATGAATTCGGAAATCACATTTGGAGTTATGATCCCACAAAGAAAAACGTGAGGTTCATTGAAGAAGAAAGAAAGGAACTATCTAAACTTTTATAAAGCACACAATTTGAAGTTGCTTAAAAACACTAATTGAGTAATACTACCATGTGTAAGATGGCTCAGTAAGTATTAGTTCATAAGCTTGCTTCTCAGTAACGGATGCTTGAAAGATTTGCTTCAGTGATGCATCTAGACTAAGTTAGACAAATAATAAATCCTATGCTACATCAACGTGAGGGTCAATCCTAGCTGGAGGTGGTCCCTTCAGAGAATACCATACACAAAGGCTAATGAAGTTAGGTAATTCAAATATTTATTTTATGATCTAATTCTTAAGTCTCTATTGTCTCTTGAATTAGATAAGATAGTTATGTTTGACCAACTGGGACTTAAAAGTAGGCAGATGCTCATATGTTAGTCTAAGGTCAAGCTTGTTGGAGCAGAGCACATACCTATGCAATGAGAAATGTGAAAATTTTGAAGTTCATGGATGTAGAATTACACAGCTGTTAAACTTATTTTTGGCATATTTATTAATTATTTTGTAGATTATATAAACTGGCTCTAAATATTTAATTTTGAAGATATTTGCTTGTGTAGTTACCCAAAGAAAATTGTTTCGATGTGTTATAATACTTGAAAGCCTTTCGAAATTAATCTTTTTACTTAATATTAGAAAGTTGGTGAGACTTTAGATCAAATATTCAATACTAGCTATGTGTATTAATAAGAACTTTCTTAATTTCTAACCATCAAAATTGTTAATTTATCAACTGATACGAACGATTTTGTCTTTTACAAGAATATTTGGCCTTTTCCCATTGCTTTATTAGCAAGGTTCATGTTCATGATGATGGAAAATGGTGAACTTTGAAGTTTCAATTTTTTTGTAACCAGAGACATTCAAGGTTCATCTTGTAGGTGGTTGTCCCTCTTTATTTTTGTTGTTTGATTTTTTAAATGTCTCCTTAATTCTGTCCGCAAGAAATATACTCACTTCATGACTTAATTCTATGTTGCAGGTTATAATTTTTTGGGGATACTCAATTTAAATTATTTATTTATACAAAAAGTTTTGACTTCGGTATTAAGTTCGATATAACTTAAAGGAACTATATCTTATTCTTCATGTTTCAATTTAATTATTTCTTAATTTTAAAATTTTAAAACTAGCTAATTTGTGTGTTTAGAACTTTCCTTATTTGAATAAACTATGTAATACGACATATTAGTTGAAAAAAAGGTATACTTTTAACTTCAAAATCATACACATTAAACAAATTATGACCGTTTTATCCAATGAATATGACACTCTCTCTTGAATCACTCTACAAAAGGCTTTTTTATGCTACAAAATATTAGTTGATTAATTTTTTTCATAAGTATATTTTTGCTTATTATTTAAAAGTTCTTTTTTACTTCGTATACATTTTAATTGATTCACGAAAAAAGTCTTACCAATCTCCATATTAACTTGGGTCAAGTACTATATAATTATCTAAATAACCTAAATTTTGGAGTATTCTTGGGTTTAAAATTAAAAGTGTGAATGAAAAATGGAGGAAAAAAATTGAGATAACACTCAAAATGAAAAGTGTACTAAAAAATGAAAAAGTCAACTAATTCTCCCACATTGGTGGGAGAATGAAACTTTCAAGTGTTTATATTAAGAAATGCTTACCCCACATGGTAAGTGAGGCAAGAACTCAGAGGTACCTCTCATCGTCGTCGCTTGCTTGGGATTGACGAGATTAATCTTTTTGGACACAAAATTTATTTGAATGGGCCGAAATTCAATCGGAAAAACTCAACAGTTTTGTTGCAGTTTTTTATCCTCCATTAATGTGCATGCTGCACAACTCGTCGTGTAAATGACACACTGTTTCGGGAAAAGGTATGACAATTTGAATGATTGTGGCTGTTCGGAAAAGACACTATTTCGAATGGACCGACATGACTGTTCCAAAGGACATACCTTTCCGATGAACCATTGCCACCTTTCGGAAGGGGCACGTAATGGCTAAATAAACCTGCATTTTTTCACAGGTTTTGCAACGAAAATTTCTGAGTTAAAAACACTTCTTGTCTTCTGAAAAACTCTGTGTGATCATCTCCCGTTGAGCGAGTTCGACGAGAATCTGATCGTTTGAGGTACCACTACTGTCGGATTGTTAAGCCATTTTATCTTGGGACGAAAATTCCGCAACCTCGGGAACTTGAGGGAAGTTATTTCCTTAAGGACACTTCGTGAATTTGGAGGACTTGGCTTTTTCTGCTTCATCTATTTTTCTTTAAAATACTGTAAACACACTTCTTTGAAAGGTCATTTTGATCTTGTGTTGAAGGTATTGGAAAAACTTCATAAGTGTTCTTGATTTATCTTGAACTTGTGTTGACGTTATTTTGCCAAAATACAGATTTTGTGTACCGAAACAACAAGTATATCTTTAGAGATTCAAAAGATACTCAATTACTTTGAATTGTAATATGAAATGAATGTTTACATTTTCATTTAAATGAAAGTTACATCTACCTCAACGTCAATTGATAATACACATAATTCATTTTTATTCTTTATTTTATACACATTAACATAAACATCACGTGTAACTCACGTACCCTAATCTAGTTAATTAAAAGTGTGGAGGATCAAATTTAGGCGTCAACTCTTCGAAATTCTGTTCGACAGCTTCAACTTTCTATACTTCGTCACAGACAACATCACAGCGCCCTCGTAACTAGAGAGACTTGTGATTTGAAAGAAAAATGCTAGGAGATGAGGTAAATCTCAGAAATTGCAATATGGCCTGAACTGCTAAATAATTCTCTAGGACTGTGCATAAATTGAAAAATTTTATTAACCAGAAAAGGAAATACCAGGTCTTGTGAAGATAAGATATTGCAAAGCTCTAATTATATTTACTTCAACAAAGAATACCATCAAGGAATCGAGTATTGTCACGTGTATACAACTTATTACTCAATGTTGTATTTGAAGGTTGTTTCATTCAAGCACAAGGGAGCAAACATATCATTGCTAGTCAGGTCTCCAAGAGATCATAATTGCAATAGTGGAATTAAGATTTTCACGTTCAAAAAATGAATAAGTAGATATATGAAATAGTTCAGATTAGCTCAACATATATTATACATACATAAAAAAATAATTTTAATTATGTATAATTAATATAATTTTATGTTGAATGAGATAACCTCTTGACCTTAAGCTTGCTCCCCCTGCATGAGTGTACTTTGACTGATGTAAAACAGCCGATCGGATCACCAAGTAAAAAATAGTAAGTCGGGCCTGCGTTAGTGCTAGCTGTTCTCGTACTTTACTGTGTCGGTCTGCGTTAAGAGCAAAATTCATAAATTTTTCTTTTCAGGCTCTAAATATATATTCTGTTTGTGGCCTTTTAGATTTAGAGCGCGTTTGGAATTGTCGTTAGAAAACAGTTTATTTGATAAGTATTTTTATAAAATAGCTTTTTAAAAAAATACTTTTAAAAAAGAGCAATATTTGTTCGATAAATTCATTTGAGTAATATTTTTAATAAACAGATTATGTTTGGATAATCTTTTTTAAGAAGTGCTTTGAGAGAAAAATAACCAAAAAGGACATGCATCAATAAATTTTTACTACTAAAATCATTTTATAGAAAAAATTTATTTCAAATATCTATAATAATATTTCTAATAAAATTTATTTTTTATTTAATTAAAAGTTATTTACCATAAGTTTTTCAATCAATATTTATATACATAGATACATTAAAAAAATATTAAACAATGATATATTACTTAAATAATTTAAATATTACTTAAAAATATCAAACAAAAATAAATTTAAAAATTATTCCATAAATTAAATCACTACATATAAAAAAATTCACCACATGGTAACAAATATGTCACTTTTCATGAATTATTTATTTAAGATTAAATATTCGAGAAAAAATTTACAAGTGTTGCCAAAATATCGTTTGATCTTGCAACGTGATTCATCGGTCATTTATTATCATTCATGATAAAAAATAATGAGTTATATATTCTTCGATCATCATCAATGATATTTTCAATTTTATTTTAAAAAAATGATCGAAAATAATATAGTAATATATAAACCATAAAATAAAATAAAGAATTATTATGCAAATATAAAGTATAAAATTTTAAAATCAAACTTATAACATATGCTAATTAATTAATAAAGGATGTGTATGTATTATATATAATTAATTAACGAACGTGATATACACGTATAAAACAGGTACACTTAATATATTATTTAATAAAATATTGGTGTCAATTTAAAGATGATAGAGAGGACAGGAATAGCATTTGCATGGTTATTCTTATTGTTTTGGTTGTATTTGTTTTTAATTGTTATGCTACGTGCTAGATTGTTTTAGCAGTGTTTTTTAAATCAATTGTTGTGTGGACGAAGAAGCACAAAAATCTCTTCTCAAATAGAGATGCAACACTGAAAAGGGAAAGCATATCTGAAAAAAAAAAAAAAAAGCCTTGTCACTTTGTTGGAAAAAGAATGAGGTTGTATCATCCCAATAGATTGGATGTATTGTTATTGTTATTATTGTTAATTAGCTATACTGTTATTGGTCCTAAGTCGAGGGTCTATTGAAAATAGTCTCTCTACTTCTTCGGAAGTAGTGGTATGCTCTGCCTACACTCTAACCTTTCCAGACCACACTATGTGGGAATACACTGGGTATATTGTTGTTGTTGTTTATGATATTAATTTTGGACTCAAAAACCTAGATAAGTAATACTATACGCACTCTATAATAATTAATTGTCACGTTTCTTTGCTTTTTTTTTTTTTTAACCTTCCTAATTTAGATATGATTTTAATGTTTTCTTAAACTAGAATTGTTAGATACTTTCTTAGTTGAATTAGGTAAAAATCCTACTATTTAGAACTATAAATAAGTAAAATTATTTTTCATGTTTAATTTTTATAAAAATTGTAAAATGACAAAATATGATTAATGTTAATTATTTTAAAATTCAGTTCTTATGTAAATTTTAAAAAGTCTAAAAAAAGACCACTCCTTGCATTAAAGTGTATTTTTAAATTATAGTTGTTAAACACTTTCTTAGCTGAACTAGGAAAGAAGTCTTAATATTTAAAACTATAAATGAGTAATGTTAATCATTTTTCAAGTTTCAATCTTTGTGTAAGTTTTAAAATATCAAAAGACGACTTTTTATATCAAAATTTTAAAAATCTCAACTTTTCACGTAGAAAAGAGATATATATATGTGAATTAAATTTGGTATAACTTTAGAAAGCCATTCCTTATTTGAACCTTTTGTCTTTCGTTAAAGTTCGTTTTTTAAAAAAATCTTTTCACTACTTTTCACCTATTATTATCTAATTATGTTTATAATATTGACTCCTAAAATATATGGAATAGGGCTTAAAATATATGGTAAGACTTTTTCTTAAATTTGAAGTCCTAAAATATATACAAGTGGTAAGTTTTGTTTTATGATTTGTCTAGGTTTAGTTTGTTAAATCACTATTTATATTTATTATAAATATAGTATGTGTCCAAATAAAACTTTGTATAGTTTATATGAACCGCTAGATTTTGATGGTAGTAGGTCTTAGTTTCTCCTAAGAGCGGTGCAGAAGCTCCTCAAGCATAGTTTAAATAATGTCATCTACAAAGTAGAATGCGTATGCTTAAGTCATTTTGCCCATACCTTTTGGTAGCTGAAGAACGTCTCTAAAGTGTGAACACACATTTTTTAGCAGAGGTAGATTTGACTCATAATCTGATCAATATTGAAGATTATGTAAGTTACCTGCAATTTTACATATCTTAAATATTAGTCATGTTTTATCGCTTCTTGATTTTTAAGGACATAACACATAAGTTTGAACGCCCTAATCAGGAGACAATAACCAAACTAACGCTTCTACATCAAAATTGTGTCAAAAACATTAGGTTCAGATGAATTGAGTAATTATACACTAGCTCCGTCTGCATTTGAAATAAAAGATGAATTTATGAATAATCACTAAATCAAATAAAGAGATCTTTTAACAAAATAACTTGAAGACAATCACTATCCAATTGATAAACACATAAAATAAGCCAGCATTGATGCAAAATGAATGGCATTCAATATGAATGAGATAAAAAGGAATTAATGAATAGACAAAAAATTAGTATGAAGTAATATAAAAACTTCTGTAAGAAATAAACTTCTAAATTTAAATATCGAGGAAGAGTCCACATGAATTTTCAAGCCCTTCAAGTTGTACTGCACAGCCATATCTCATGCTTTACTCCAATACAAATGTTCTTCATCAACAAGCACTTGCATTACCTCAACAGTGAAAATTGATGAATATATATCATTTATCTGAAAAGCAATGGGAAGTCTTTAATAAGAGTAGTATATTTTTTCAAAGGTATGAACTTAATTTTCTAAGCGTCTAAATCCTCCTAGAATATGTATGAATGACAATGAAGTATTGCCTGTACAATTTTCATCCGACGTGTTATCTACTCAAAGATACTAATTGATGCTGTTAGTATAAATCTTCTCTGTTTCATCGGCATTACAAGATAGCAAGCAAGGACATAAACAAAGCACACATTCAATTTGCTCTTGAGCGAGAAGTTAATACTCTAATTGAAATGCTCGCGTCCAAGAGACTTCCTATCCATCTAGAGCTTTTGACATGGCCCATTGTCCTCTTTGCCTTATTCCGTGGATTCATTTTGGTTCGTATAATTAAGTAAATAAAAGTACTTCTTTGTTAAATATAAAAATAATTTTATATGTTAAAATAAAATTATTTACATTGATGTATGATGGATCAAATGGTGCATACTTTATGAAAGACGATAAATTCCGGAGACCCAATGGACATTGAATTAACCTATCAATCTACTGGAGAAAATATTTCAATGGCCGAAAAACAACAAGGGATAACCTTAATGGTGAATAATCAGAACTGGAGAGGTAACTAAAGAAATTTGCTTGAAAAAAGTTTGTTGAAAAGGATGACGTTGCAATATGACAAAAGTCATACAATCGCTTTGAGTGCAAAGAACAAAAGAAGTCAATTTGTCTTGCCCAAGATCTGATAAGAAAATGTAGAAGAGATTTTAAGTGAATTTCTTGAAGATGCTATTTCTATTGGCAATTTTTAATGATAAATCTTATATCTTGTATAGTCTATAACTTAAGTCTAGAGACTTTAGCATCTATTAGCATTTTTTTTAAACTAAAAATTACAGAAAACAACAAGTTAACTATCGTTAATTACACAATATTTCAATCTAAAATTTATTACAAATATCACGCTTTTTCAGTTTCTCTCTCTAAAAAGTCATATATATTATTTTACTCTCTATCCATATACGATTTTAACTCCTTAGAAGATGCCTAGAATCAAGGAGCAATTATCTAGCGGTTATTATTTTTGAATTTCTCAATCTTGTTTGGTTTAATCTCTTCTTCAGCGGGATTTTTTTCTTTTTTAAGAATCTCCATTAACAACAATCTTAATTTTAAGATTGGAGCTTAGTAAAAAAAAAAAAAAATTTTACTTTACCAAATCAATTTTATAAGTTCTTGCATGTCGTTCATTCATTAACAATTACTTTGTAATGGATGATTCTTCATTTTTTAGTTTAGGATTAACTCAGTTAGAGTACAGTGAATCAACAAATCGGAATATTGAATTTTTTTTTCTAATTTTGATTATGAATATCCTAATTTTAATAAAAACAGATTAAAACAATGCAACAACCCTGTTAAGATAAAAAAGATGAGAAAAGCTACTGTCGAAGTTCAAAAAATTAAATTAAAAAATCATCAAGAAAGGCAAAAAACAAGAACACTTCACAGACCCGTCTACCCAAGATTACTTTTTGATTTATATTGTTGAATTTGCTTGTGTTTTTGTTCGAAATTTATGTGTGTGTTTTTTTTTTTAATTTTTGTGATTGTTGTTAGTAGTTATAACCCAACATATATAGCAGTAGTTATGTATATGCTTGCCATATACATAACAATGCATACACTAAAGAATGAGATTTAGTATTTTGAATTCAATGTGGGATAGTATATTAATCCATATACATACTAGAGATTTATGTATATGAACTACATTCATAGTGTAAGTCCATAAACATAAACAGAGAGTTATGTACATTGAAGTGTTTTGAATTCAAAGTTGGATGACACACATGAATGATTTTTTTCAGTAATAAATATATAAAACATAGATATTATATACATGTTGTTGGATTTATATAAAAAAATATATACATTTTTGTGGGTTTTACTATTTTTCATTCGAATTTGAGTGGGTGAAACACATAAATAATTTTTTTCAGCAATAAATATGCATAACTTAGACATTGTATACATGTTGTGTTTTATATAAAAATATATACATTTTTGTGAGTTTTACTGTTTTCATTCGAATTTGAGTGATTTTTCTTAGACCATATACATATTAGTGTGTTGGATATATGTTCAAGCCTAAAATTTTCAGTTCATATACACAACATTCCTATGTTTATCAACAATATACATAACATTTTATATGTATATTTATTTCAACAAACACAACAATGTGGAGAACATCACGCACAGACTAAGTAGACCTTGAAGCATACCGAAATAAGATGAGCCAAAGAACGCAGATAGTGAATCAAAATCCATTCGAGGTACACTATGTGGAGAACATTATGCATAAGAAATGTGAGAGTTTGTAAGTATCGATTTTAATTTAATCAAGAATTGATAACACATTCGTAGTCATATTATTTGTGTAATTTTTTCTGTTAATTCAATTTAATTAACAATTCAGGAACTACGTAGTCTTTATTGCTGGGTATGTAGAGTATCTCAGTGAAGGAATTGAAGTGCCTTCATATGATTTTGATGCAGAATCGCATCGAATGAGATTTCTAAATTACGATCTACGCAAGGCACAGAACCACTACGCTAGTGACAACGATGACTCTCCAAAATCAAGGTCAATTTATGTCCCCCGCTTGATGAATCAGGAATATTTAGCTTAGAATAGGCTTATTAATTCCTCTGATGACCTACTTTTTTTTTTTTTGTGCAAACCGCTTATCAAAATATTTTAGAATTGTTTTGTATGAAATATGGATGCTTTAAACACTTTTCTTTGTTATTGTTGTATAAAGTTATTATAATATTTTAACTTATGTCTTGAATGTTATCTTTATTTTTCGTGTGCTGTATGATTTTTGTTTGATCAGACTGTTAATTTTAAAAGGATATGTACATGTGTTTTTTACGGTATGTATATGATTTTAATCTGTACACATTTGTAAGCCAGCTTTTTAAAAATTATATAACTAGCAGTCAAGGTATGTAGATGTAACATAAAATGATATATGTATATTTTTGAAAAGGTATCTGCTCATACGCACTTATCTTATATGTATATGATTATATATACAAAGCAAAAGCAGATATGTATATGAATTTTGATCTATACATAGATGTAAGTCAGGTTTTTGAAAATTATATAACTAACAGTCAAGGCATGCATACGTAAATATATATAAAGCAATTATGGGTACGAAAATTATTGGTTTAGATATGTATATGAAATTATTCTATGTATACAACCTCATATACAAAATAGTTATTGGTATGACATGATTTATCTGATTTGTATATGAACTTCTTATACAAATATCATAAAGGTACTAAATGAGTTATTTTGGTATGTAAATGAATATTATATATTTATATATAAGTATATTTAAAAAGTCTCGTATATATAACATATTTTTTTAACACATCACGTATATGTATAAACATATATCTTTATGTATTGAAGGTATTTTTTACAAAAATAAATCTATATATATGTCTTCATATACAAAAAAAAAATGTGTGTATATGAAATTTGTCTGTTATGTATATGTACATTTAAAAGATACTCAATACATGTATAAAAGATATATATAGATAAATAACTTTCACATACCTGCCTTGTACACATAATATTTTGCTATGTTACATATTTGATAAAATAACTGAAATGTATATGACATTCATTTACATTAGAGGTGTCAAACGGGCCAGGCCGGGCCAACCCGGAATCGGCCTTTCCATTTTAACTGGGTTGCGGGCCGGTTAAGGGCCGGTTTTGACGTTAACCGGGCCGGGCCGGGCCAAACAGTAAAAAAATTAAAATCCACCCTAACCCGGCCCACTTAACCCAATCCGGTCAAACCCACCAAAACCCGGTTAAACTCGGTTAAAAACCGGTCAAACCCGTTTAAAAAATAAATAAAAAATCTAATATACACTATATACACTCCAATATACACTATATACACTCCAATATACAATATATATTTTTAAAAAAATATATAAACAATTACACATATATACGTACCATTCAATATATAATTATATATGACTATACGTACTACATTAAATAAAACATATGCTATAATAGTATAATATATATATACACTACAATATATATATATACTAATTTATAAAACATATATACATGTATACGTTAAATATATACTACTTTAGAAGATATATACACATATATATGCACCATTCAATATATATGTACTACTTTAAATAAAATATATACTACAATATAGATATATATATATATATATGTGTGTGTACAACAATATGTATATATATATAGTTACATACTAATTTATAAAACATATACACTTGTATACTTTAAAGATATACGTCTATAGAAGATATATACACATATATACGCACCATTCAATATATATGTACTACTTTAAAAAAAGGATATACTACAATATATATACTAATTTATAAAACATAAAGTAATGTATACGTTAAATATACACATCTATAAAAGATCTATTCACATATATACACTTTATTCTATGTATATGTAATACTTTAAATCAAATATACTATAATATATATACATTACAATATATATTTGTATAGTTATATACTAATTTATGAAACATATACACATGTATATGTTAAATATACACGTCTATAGAAGATCTATTCACATATATACACTCTATTCTATGTATATGTAATACTTTAAATGAGATATACTACAATATATATACATTACAATATATATTTGTATAGTTATATACTAATTTATAAAATATATACACATGTATACGTTAAATATACACGTCTATAGAAGATCCATTCACATATATACACTCTATTCTATGTATATGTAATACTTTAAATGAAATATACTATAATATATATACATTACAATATGTATTTGTATAGTTATATACTAATTTATAAAATATATACACATGTATACGTTAAATATAAATGTCTATAGAAGATCCATTCACATATATACACTCTATTCTATGTATATGTAATACTTTAAATGAAATATACTATAATGTATATACATTACAATATATATTTGTATAGTTATATACTAATTTATAAAACATATACACATGTATACGTTAAATATACACGTCTATAGAAGATCTATTCACATATATACACTCTATTCTATGTATACGCACCATTCAAAGTATATATACTACTACTTATAAAATATACTACATTATATATACATTACAATATATATATATACTTATATACTAATTTATAAAACATATACACATGTATACATTAAATATACACTTCTATAGAAGATATATACACGTGTATACGCACCATTCAATGTATATATACTACTACTTATAAAATATACTACATTATATATACATTACAATATATATAGATATACTTATCTACTAATTTATAAAACATATACACATGTATACATTAAATATACACTTCTGTAGAAGATATATGCACAAATATACAAAACATATGCTACTTAATATAATAAATTAATAATATTTGGTGGTAAATTAATAATTTATTAGAAGTAAGTTTTTAATTTAAAGTAGAAAACTAAAAATTCAATTTAAAATTTTAAATCGTTAAATAAAAAAAAAAAAAAAAAACAAGGACTAAGGAGTGAATGAATTTGGGGAATTTTATTGATTGCAAAATGATCCAAAATTTATAATTTACATGAATGAAAAATCTATAAATTATGCATCATTTTTTCCAACTCATTCATGTTAATATTAATGGGAACTTGCATAGGATAGTCGAAGTCAACGGGGGCAAAACCATGCATTGGACTTGATTCTGCTGAGTTCTCCCATGAAGTCATAATTTCTTCAAGTTTCAGCTCATCGCTTGGCTCCGGTTCCATTCCTTGGTTTCTTATTTCCACTCTAATCCAATCTCTGAGGCAAACTAGAACATTTATTGCATTGCTTCCCAATGAGTGTCGGTTGTCTCCAAGCTGCTATCATCCCTGACTAAAGGCGCTCTCTGATGCAACGGTTGACATTGGAACATTCAAGATATCTCTAGCTAATCTTGAAAGCACAGGATATTGTGTTTCATTACTCCTCCACCAATCCAACGTGTTGATCCGTCGTCTGCGATCCTCTGGTGCCGTCCGAAGATAATATTTCAGCTCTTCCCGATAAGTTGATGTGTAAGTTCTCTCATCAACACTGTTCCAACAATTTAAATCATAAAACGAATCAGAAAAATCACTATGTGCCGGCCTTTTAGAAGATCGTGGCTCCTCGGAGGATGAGGAGCGACAGTTGGAGTGATATTTGTAGGTACGACTAAATCAAATAAATCAGCATAGTGATTATATAATTTTTCTATGTAATCCTTTGCATCAGCCGTAGCCGTCCACAAATCAGGTTGTACTTGTTCAGAATCATGGTTAGTATTTATTTCTAAGTTAGTATACATTAGAGTACTAAAGTGACACATATGATTATATTTCATGCACGGATTTAGCATAGCACCAACCAAGTAAATAGGGGGAATCGGGAAAAAATATTTTTTAAATTTCGTAAACATGGCGCCGACAGCTTCTTTATAACCTTCTTTATTTTATATTCTTTGAGCAAACCAGAAATATCAGCTATATATGCCAAAATATTACAAACAGTAGGATAATAAGCACCGAAAAATTCAACCGTAGCTACATAAAATTTTTCTAAAAACTTAACAAGATCATTAATTACAACCCAATCAGAATTATGTAGCATGCAATCAACAGAATCAGCAAATGAACCGCAATGTTGGTTAAAAGCTAGTGTAATAGGAATTTTATATTTATAACAAGTTTTTAAAATTTATACGTAGAATTCCATCTAGTATCAATTTCCTCAGGCATCAAAATCGGTGTAAGTCCATTTTCTTGACATTTAACTTTAAATTCTCTAATTCTTGATCTACGATTATTTCCTTGAATAAAATCAATGGCAAGACGAATTTTTTCAATATAAAGCTCAAAAAAGTCAAGACCATCTTTTACAATTAAATTATATATAGACATGCACACTTAATATGAAAAATTTCAGGCAAGGGCAGAGATAGCGTAGATTTTATTTTTGTTATAGCAGTCTTGTAGTTAGAAGCATTATCAAAAGCAATACATAAAATTTTATTTTCGATACCATAATATCCGGCAATTTTAACAATAGAATCAGCAATAAATTGTCCATTATGTTTACGATCTTCATCATATAAAAAAGCAAGAATACGTTTTTGCATCACGAAATTACTATCCATCCAATGACAAGTAACGATTAAATAATCATTTTTATTTACAGCACGACCAAGATCAGAAGTTAGGGACAATCTACATTGAATATTTTTTAACAATGTTGATAAATAAAAACAATATTGTGAATGGAGTCTAAAAATATTAGACCGACAAGTAGTTCTAGGAATCCCATTAAACATAGGATTATAAATTGCTTGTATATAACCAATAAAGGCATCAGAAGAAGGAAAACTAAAAGATAAACAACCCACAACTACCATTTTAGCTATTTCTTCCCCGTCCCTAAATTTATTATACTTCTTCGCTACGTGACCGGTTGCTGGGTCCATTCTAGTTTGCGTTGACCCACCAACATCCCCACCACCTTTTGCAATATTTAACTCTCTTTTGTGATCTTCAGCTACATGTCTCATTAACGTACCCGTACCCCCTTGCTTGCCTCCACTTCTATGCTTATATATTTGTTGACAAATATTGCATTGCACCTCAATATCTGATATACGTTCAAAAAATTGCCATGCAATACTAGTTCTTTCATGAGGTTTTGGGGCACTGGGAGGACGGGAAGGGAGATTAACTGATTCAGATCTAACGTTAGCATCTCCTACTGCGGGTGTCTCAGCAATATTTTCATTATCTTCGTCTAAATTAGCCATATCTACTTCATTTTCTTCTTTTATACCGTAATTTTCCTGAGCTTCTACATAATCCATAACGTGAGCACCTACACCTATTTCTTCCTCAAAAGGTGTACCAAGCGGTACCGGAGGCGAAGGCACACAGGTATATCTACTACTTGAACTACCTCTACCGCTAGTAATTCGCTTTTTACTACCACTACCGCTTCTAGGACAAATTTTTTTAACACCTTTAGTAGCGAGGTTTCTTAATTTATCCATAATATAAATTAAATTAAACTAAAAATATTCAAAATACACAAATATAATAAAATTAAATATTAAACAATTAATACAATAAATCAAAATTAAACGTAAGAGATGGAACGACAATACCAAATTTTAGAAGTATCCGAAGATTGCGACTTTAGAAACTTCCGCTCGTACTTTGTAAACGAAAAATTAAAAAATTAAAGTGAACACTTTAAGAAATTAAATATATTGAATATTTGAGAATTGAGAATTGAGATTTGAGAGAGAATGAGATTTGAGAGAGTGAAAAATTGTGTGAAAAATGATTTGAAGTTGTAGGGTATTTGTAGATTTTTTTTTTGGATTAAAAAATATTTTTAAAGTTTTTTTTTTTTTTTTAATAAATGGGCCCAAACTAGCCGTTTGGACCTAAAAACGGCTATATAGTCGTTGGGCCAACGGCTAGTTTGGCCCAAAATCCAAAATATCTTTTTTTTTTATTTTTTCGGGTCGGGCCGATTAACCGACGGGCTTGGACCGGGCTTGGTCCGGGCGGATTAGCCGGGCTCATTTTAACAAAATAACCGGCCCAGGACCCGGAACCCTAAAGCCCTAGGGCTTACCGGGCCGGGTCAAATCGGGCCGGGTTAAGTAGTCGAGCCGGATCGGGCCGGGCCGGCTCGGCTCACTTCACACCCCTAATTTACATATGAAAATTACAAGGAACCTAACTTAAATAATATGAATAAGTCTTTCAAATACATATTCTTTACAATAACCATCAAGCATAGCAGGTATAATGAAGAACTAAAGAAAACTAATGTTACTAGCATACCGAATTTCACTGAGTGGCATAACAAGTAAAGATAAACTACCGTTACATGTCATCGTGTAACAATCAAATTAAAACTGTTCACATAAAGAAAATACACAATGATCAATGAGTTATTCACCAGCCAACATACATTCCATTACAAATCATTTATCCTTAAAAAAAAGTTATAAAAGCGCCTATTATGACCCTCTTGTCTGCATCATTCACAATGATTTGTGCTTGACGATAAAGTTTCGCTTAATTTTTTATGTCTCTTTCTTCTATCTTTCTAGTGTTCTTTCATATTTTGGTGACATCACTTCTTCCGCATCTACATTTTTAGGAATATGCCAATCATTCTTATTCGGCATTGAAATAAATCAAAGTTCATATGTCTTCATCAAAGTGCTAAGTTTATAGTACTCAGAACAGTACGGGCCAAAGTCAGCAATATTTTTACTCTTCAGCACTGCAATAATGTGAGGACAAGGTATCTAATCAATTTGAAATCGCCCACAGTTCCATGATTCACTTTCAAAGTCAATAATGTATCTTCTTCCAGATTCGTAAATCGAGTAAATATAATTTGAAGAAGCCTTAACCTAATAAACATTCAAATAACCATATGCTTATTTTGTAGAAATAATGAAATACAAATAATACAAAAATTCGTAATAAATAAAACTTCTAAGTCTTAAATATACCGTCATTTGAGAAGCTTTCACACCATTAAAAGTTAAAATTTCTTCGAATCTCCGACCTAAAGTAGTATTAGTATATGGTGTTATTTCTTTGTTTTTCCAGTTTCAAGAACCAAATAAATTCTTGCCTCCTCTAGAAATCCTAATATACGTAATTCGCGTGCATCTACTAAACAACCATTTATACATTTAGCGATATCAGAGGTCATCATTAGACCTCTGTTTATCGGTGAATGAGATCTACTCCATCTTTCATAACCTGCTTCATCTAGGTATTTTTTCACTTAGGATCAGCCCAACCAACCTTTGTCATAATGAAACACCCTGGTTTCTGGACCTTGATTTTTTTTTTAATTTTTAATTTCTAGACAAGATACGACTTAGGGAAACAAGTTGTATACTTGGGTATGGGTGGTATGGTCCAGTCGTATGCTGACCAGTGTTGGTTGGTGGGATGAATGTAGTTACTGAAATGGGTATGATTTGGGTGGTACAAGTCATAAAGTTGGGTACGCGTTGTTTGATTACTTCATTTAACCTTAGACTTGGTAACTTAAGTTGGATTTGAGTAAGAGTGGCTCACCATGAGACCTAAGTCAGGGTATGAGTCATACTCAGGACCCGTATGGTGGTCAGTGTTCAATCCTCCTGGAGTCTATTCTGCCAGGAGTACGGTTTTTGGGTACTTTTCGTACACTCAGATACGACTTGGGTTTAGGTATGTCGTGAATTGAATAATATTGAAGGGGGAAAGCCTAGGGTACGAGAGGTGGGTACCACTCGTACAGAATGGGTACGACTCATAAGGGTCAATCGTACCTTATGACGGGAATTAAATGCAGTTTAAATGAGAGCAATCTGTATATTTCTCCACTTATCCTAATAAGGTCCCACAACTTGTATTGTACTTGGGAGGTTATTTTTCCTATTATTCTATTTTCAAAATACTTAGAAAACACTCTTAAATCCTCTCTAGAGTTCTTGGGCAAAGGAAGTTAGGGTTTCATCTTAAGAAATAAATTGGGGCTTGTCTTGGTAATTTCTCTCCATAATCATCTTGGTTTAAGGCATGTTATCTTCCCTCATTGTTAGTTCCAACTAAAGGCATGGTTTTATACAATTTTTTCATGATTTGAATATTGTATTATTTCTGGGTTTTCAAATATGATTTGGGGATTTTTGTTATAAATGTTTTGGTTATGATTTTCCCATATTTTAATTATGTTTTTGTATGATTTAATGGTGGATTTGGATAATTGAATTGTATGAGAATGGTTATTGATAATTGAAATTGGTTTTAAAAATATTATGCCCCCAATGTGTTTGATAAAATACTTGTAACAATGTTTTCACTGTATTATTAGATTTTAATTGGAACTTATGCATGGTTTAAACTTGGTAATGGAACCCTAAATGATATGAATGTTTTAAATGGATTGAAAAGGCCTTGGTGGCCATAGTTTGGTTTAATTAAAAATCATGTGGGGTATATGATAATCCCCTAAGGATTGGCTAAGGACAATACTTGCAAGTTATAGTTGGTATGACGATACCACTACTAATAGCCTTAGTTAATAATAATAGAATAATGGTTTGGTTAGAAAGTGGTTTTAATTGAGCTTAAAGGAGGGGGATACATAGCAAAGCCATGGAAGGTGGAGGTCCTGGGGGATCGAAATTGGAAACTCATATTTGTCGATGTGAAGTTTGGTATTGTGACCGTGTGCATGATATCACACTTTATATTTTAGTGGATATACTAGTCATCCCAGGTTTTCTTCCCTGGTCATGCGGCTTTGCGCTCTGGGGCCCTTTCAGCAGGGAATGTTGAACCAGTATAGCCCGTGGGTCGTTTAAGACGGCAAAGCTACACAGCCCAGGTAAAGATTTTAAATGACATGCTAAATCTGGTTTCCTTTTTCGACATGGTGTTATATATATACATATATGTGTGTGTGTGTATGGTTTGTGTGCATATGGACGACCTTACTTGGTTATATAAATGACATTATTTTATCTTTATCCTGAGTTCATGCTAGCATTCACTCGCTAACCCGTCTTCAGGCGGTTGTATCCCCACGTGATACAGGAACTGGCCGTTCTACTCCTCTTTCTTAGCATTCAGATATTCGAGGGTCAGCTTTGGATTGAAATGGTCAGCTTTCATCTATTTGGAAGACTCTACTTCATGGATGTTATTTCATACTCTGGATTAATTATGGGTTTTATTTTTGGCTATGGTTGGGGGCATGTCCCAATTGGATATTTGTATTCTTTAGTTAGAGGCTTTTGTGGAACTACTATGGATTAAAATGAACGGAATCGGTGTTGGTGTCAGCCTTAGTATTGGCATTGGAATTAGGGCTAACCTCATTGGATAAAAATTCTCATTGTTTCATCGTTTTTTACTTTGGGATTATATATTTAATTATTAATGAAATTTATTTGGTTATGGTTGGATCTATGATTTAGTTTGGCTTGGTATGGTTGGACGGTTGGTATGGGACGATTGGACTCGATTAGGTCGGTCTCGGTAATAGACCTATCCTAGAGTTTGTAATCTGGATAGTTACGCTATTTTTTTATATGTTTGAAATTCAGTCAACTTAGGGTAGGTGACTGGAGGTTAGATTGGGTAACGGGGGTGGTCTTCGGTCCCGATCGGACATGGGATACACATTACGACAAGGCCCCGGATCGAGTTGGGTCGGGTCACATAAGGTAGTCAAAATTTTTTTTTCTGTAAGCCTTCGTCATTGAATAATACAAGTCACTAAGACTAATTTTACTTTTACGAAAGTAACTACAAACATTCTTTCAAAGATGTCAAATGCAAGCTAGATGTGGGACATCTGAATACACAATACTTATAACTTTGATTATGCTTTCGTTCTGATCTGATACAACACACATGTTGTCACGTCTCCTAATGAAGTTCTAAACTGTATAAAAAATCAAGTCCATGAGCTGTCATTTTCAGTATCCACAACCCCGTAAGCAAGTGAAAATATGCATCCTACGTCGTGTAAGAATAGTGTTAATATTTGGTCTAAAATAAAAATTTGTGTGATATATACATAAACTAAATATTTATGTTGCATAGTATATATCTAAAGTTAACTAATCAAAAACTAATTAAGTTGTTATGTATAACAAACACACATAAAAGTCGCACACAGCCATTACATATAGTAATTTGCTATATAGACAAATCCTAAAGTATGTGAGCTTTTTATACATATCTCAATGAACATGATTTTTCTTTCAACTTCAGATATAAATCATACCTACACCATCCTTTATGCTTGCCAAAATAAAAGTTTCTTTACATGGACAACTTAAATAAGCACCGTTAACAATTACAACAGGTCTGTAAAATTCAAATCCCCTTATCATCGGATGCAAAGCTACAAACAGATACAAGAGCTCATTATCTTCTGACTTGTGCATTCTAATGTGTGAATTAGAATATATAGTATTTAACATGTAAATGTATCTCGACATTTGTCGACATCCATCAGCAGGTCCACCTCTAAGCATCTCTATAACACGCTTCTTTACACGCCATGCCTTCATATAATTAATATCAACACCATACATTGCTTTCATTTCTACAATGATGTCTATTGGCGTGTATTTTCTCTTGTGGTTAACCAACTTAGGTAGTGGAGGATCTATTAAGAGCGGTGAGGGTGCCACACTACCCGTAAACTTCGATGGAAGCTTTATATATATACATATATATACATATATATATAGTCAAATAATAAACTTGCCACTTATAATACTAAAATACCATTTGGTACGAGTGGTAGAGTATCACATTTGGTGCCCTGAGGTCGCAATTTCGACCTTTGCTTGCAATCTTTATTTTCCCCCTTGGCAAGCCCCCTTTTTTTAATATATGTTGACTTATATTAATTAATAATTCTTATATATTGTATTATTTACATAATTTTCTTCATAGGTTTCATGTTTTGGCTTATGACAATTTCAATTAAAGCAAAACAACCTCAACTTTCAATTGAAGCAATCACAACTTCTAACATTGATATTTCACCATCCATTCATACTTAATATACATTCCTTTCGTCTTAAAACTTGACTGTCAATTTCGTCATCGAGAATCTCATTCCACGTGAAGTTGACTGGAATAATGTGGTCATTAATGTTTCTTACAAAGAAACTATTCTCTGGACGAACATGTTAGTTCTTTATCATCAGCAAAAAATGGAGCGCACATTATTGTACGTGAATTTTAATAGTTCGCCCATAGAGATAACAGAAGATAATGTGGATAGGAAGATGAGAATAACTAGTGGATATGAAAGTTTCACATTAGATGTGGAAGAACTTTACGACTCGAAGAAATTCAAAGTTAATTGTGAAGATGTGAAGATCCATGAGTTTTCATCGATATTTACACAAGAGATCACACCACAATTTTCAAAGAGATGCTCTTATAATATCTATCAATTCCATATATTTTGAGAATATGAATTATTGAGATTGAAGTTTTGAAATTATTATTTTTTTAAAAAAATATTAATTAATAATTATATTAAAATTTTCTTTTAGTTTTTCAAATATTAATAGTTAATATTCATTTTTAAAAATGTATAATTTTATTCTGTCTCCTCAAATTAAAAAAAAAAGCCTATTCCTCTCAAATCTCAATTCTCAAATCATCACCGCTCTCTATCTTTTTTGGTATCTGCTACTGCTATTGTCATATTTTTTGGCGCTGCCAGTAAAGGTCACGGCCTCAGTCTCACCGACCACCTCTCTCCGCATTCGTTGTTAAGTTTACTTGGCACTCTGAGAGTCCGAATCCTGGATCCTCCTCTGAACTTAGGGACACTGAATTCACTTACAAAAGGCATTGTGTCAACACATTTTTCAGTATCCTCTCACCCAATTGGCACGAATGCTCCTCGTTAAATCTTCGAATGATAAAAATACTGTTTTCTTTTAAAATGAATGCTTTCATTAACCAATTACAAACCCCATTATAACATAGTAACACAATTATAATATAAATAGTCTATGTCAAATATAAGATGAATATAATAATGTTATAAGGTATTTTTGAACAGATAAGTATATGAAAAAGTGTATCAAATCAAGTACAATGTATGTTACATATTTGATGATTTACATATCAATATTGTCCTTTCATATACATAACATACAGAAACAAACTACAACAACAACAACAAACCCATTATATTCCCACATAGTGGGATCTGGGGAGCGTAGAGTGTACGCAGTTCATACCACTACCTCTAAAGAAGTAGAGAGGCTTTTTGACCCAAACTACTAGACCGTGCGGGTACCTACGCTATTCTAAGCAGCTAGGAGAACCCCTATTACCCAACTAAAAATATGAGAAAGACTTCTGTTTTTAAGGGAATACTGAATTAAATTTAACAAAGTAAATTGAATATTAATAAATAATTTTTCTTATAAAACTTGTTACAAGTGTCCTTTACTATCCCAAGACTTAGTCAGACATGTACAAGAGCTATCTACTACAGCATAGACCGACAATAAAATAAATAATACGAAGACTCTAACATTTGTCAGGATGAAAGTGCAGAAGTTAGTGTTGAATATCATCATCCATCTAGTAACTACAAACTAACCTGCATCCAATCTACCCCAAGAAGGATGTAGAAGAGTAGGGTCAGTACAACCACACATATTGGTAGACATCATCGACTAACCATATTAGTCCATATAATCATAAAATAGAATTAAGGAAAATAAACATGACATCTTGAATGGAATATAATTCAACTAAGGTTGTAATAACATTATTACTTTACCTATATAACTTACATCATCCAACTACTCTTCCAACTCCATCAATACTATATTCACTACTAACATACCCTAGCCTTATTAATTCAAACAATCAACCACAATCCAATGCTAATACGTTACTATTCCTCTTTATTCACCTTATCTTTTTCCTTACTCATATTCACAGGAACAAATCCGTAATCATAGACAACCCACACTAAACTTTCAAACTAACAACCAAATGCTCTCTTATAATATTAAGGAATGATAATTAGCCATTCCGGTAAGCTACGATTAAAACATGTATAAATGAAGCAAGTCAACCAACATATAAGAAAGCACAAAGTTTCACTTTTTCAAATACATATCACACAGTCAAATACCCAATGAATCAACGATACAGCAATAACAGATCAAACAGTGCTCACAAACAAGCCACATAACCATCAAGAGTATCAATCATACTGTAAACATCCACAGACTTAATGCAAATATGTACACATATGCTATGAGACTTATTTTTTCCCAAATAGTCATGACCTGCAGGTAACAATCCATGTTCATGTACCGTACCGGCTGTACCCAATCCACCATATACATATCCGTACCAATGTGGTACCGGTCCATGATATACATATCCGTACTAGGATGGTAGCCGATCCAACATATACATATCTGTAGGTGTGGTACCCAATCCACCATATACATATTTATATCGGCGTGGTATCTGATCCATCATATACATATCCATACCGGCGTGGTACCCGATCCATCATATACATATCCGTACCGGCGTGGTATCCGATCCAACATATACATATCCATACCGACGTGGTACCCGATCCATCATATACATATCCGTACCGACGTGGTACCCGATCTAATATATACATATTCGTACCTGCGTGGTACCCGATCCACCATAAACAAGTAATATTAATATCAAATTTACACTTCCTCACAGCATGCAACACGATGTACCAAGTTTACAAGTACACTTAAAGTCATGAGACAATTCCATCAAGTAAATTTCAATAATCATTTATACATGCATCAACAATCCAAACATCAACAATTTCAAGTATGTCTGAATTCCAATCAATAAGTATCCAATTTAGGAGCATGCACACAATTAAGTTGAGTCTAAACTCCTATTAAATCGTAACCTACTATATACATTTTATTAAATTCACACTATCTTTCGGGATGCAATACAATGTACTAAATTTATAAGTGCACTTAAAATCATAAAGAAATTCGATCAAGTGCTTTCATTTATCAATATTTTGACCCTCTCACGGGTATTATTTCAATAATTCATCACGATCATCAACAAGCCATTCATGACATTAATACAAGGAGTTATCATTATCAAACAAGCCTCTCATAGGCATATTTCAATAAATCATCATTATCACCAATTTAGCCTCTCATGGGCATCCAATAGATAAAATGCTTTTATTAATAGCAAAACAAGAATATCATAAAATAAATCACAATTTAACACTTAAGCATGCAAGTCACTATTGAAGTATTACTTACTCATTAATTTTAAAATGTTATTACCTTTTTCCATATAATACAATCATTACACTTATTCAAGTTATCTATTTTTTTAGATATTACTATGCTCATCAATACTTGATCCTATCATGATTCTCCCCTTTATATTATTGTCCAATATATGCAACCTAATATCACTATAACTCAACTAGGTTCATCACTAGAACAACTAAGAACTATCATGTCCACATACTTCATTTACAACAATCTTCTTGCGAGGACATAGCACATAATATCACAAGTATCACATAATTAATCAATAATATAGTTTTTGCGATTAAAGTTAAGTTCTCGTGTCTTTATCCACATCAACTCCATGCCCGCAGGCCTAGACATGCTTTCTCCCATCAATTTTAAATTATGAAAATATAAAATAACACAATCTTCTACTCATGAAACCTAGTCTACCTGGACGCCAAACTTTTGAAAAAAACAAGCTGCAACAAAGATGTTCTTTCCTTTTCTTCATGTCTTGGAATAATCAATCTTCTAAAATCAAGCAATGACAAGAGTAATAAAATAATTCTCCAAACAAATATCTTGGGGATTCAAGCCCACTAACTCTATCCTTAATTCAAGATCTATATCATTCCCCAAGTTCAATTAATCATTAATTAGCTCTTTCAAGATTAACCCATCTCCATTAATAAATTTCTTATGCTAAATGTCTCATCTTTATGGAATTCAATGTTCCTAACCATCAAAATTCATAATCTAGTTTATGAAATTCATGTTAGAAATCTTTAATTTATAGTTTAGAATCAGTGCTAGGTCATATTAAAAACACTCATAAGTATTCTCCAAAAGAATTCCACCATTAAAGGTCTTTTTAAGGATTCCAAGATGTTAAAGAATTAAAAGCAGTAAAAACAAATGGAAAAACTTACCTCAACGAGAGAATTTCACCTTAACCTTGTCACACCCCTTTTTTACGCGTACTTCAAAAATGTTTATATTTTAAAGTTCGAGAGGGTTTTATTATTTAAGTGACAAGAAAAATAAAAATTTATTTCTGAAAAGGATTATTTGCATTTTTTATTCAGAGTCGCCACTTGGCATAATCCGGTGTGCCAAGTCACCTTTGGAAAATCCTTTTCGAAACCATTTGACTCTTAAATCGGTTTGCGAACAGAGATTCCGGCTAAGGAATTCTGTTGACCGAGGGGAAGGTGTTAGACACCCCTCGATCCCGTGGTTCGACCACGATCGCTTGGTGGAGGGTATCAAATATTTTGGCATTATGAAATGTATAAACCACACAAAAGAACACAAAATAATCAAACAATAAACAAAACAAAACAAAACAGTTCGAGAACATAAAAGTCCAGTCCAATTATACAGTCCAAAAAATAGAAAAAAAATACGAAAATATAAATCATAGTCTAAAACTAAATCTAAGCTCCACTGCCCTACCCGACGCCGCGGGCCTTCATCACGATCATTTTCCGCCAACATGATACGTCGAGGCATTCCCCGGTGAATAAATACAAGTGATCTCGGGGCATTCCCCCGTTAAATAAATACATCTAAATTAAATACGATAAACTAGAAAGAAACATTCACACGCACATTCCAACATCCATCAAAACACTTATTCCTAAATTTCGCCTACCCGAACCTACGATTGCCTACCCGCTTGACTTATCATGATACTATCACGAAATTGATAATTAGCCATGAAAGTAACAATAACGACGAATCAAAACAACAACAAATCAAAATTAATCCTAATTCGCTTTTACAATTTTTAACTCGCGCCCCGAATTCCCTTTAAACCACATGATTAATGCATGTTTCGATTTTCCAATCACATCTCATAATTCGAAACCAACATCAAACACAACACCAACAACGAAGATTCACACAACAAATAAATCATCCACACCCACAACATCAATAAAGTCAAAATAAATTAAAGATTCGGTTAGAAGAAATGAACCTCGATGAAATTAATCCTTGTCGATAATAAAGAAATTCGAAGACCAAAATACTCGATCGGAGAACCTCACAACGCGCAAACCTAACTCGGTATTAAAATAATAACCGGACAGCTCCAAAACCAGTGAAGACAAACTTTGTTATACGAAAACACAACCAAGAACGACGACACGATTCGATAAAGACAATTCAAAATTGAATATTGACGATGAACCAAGAAATAGACGAAACCAAGACCCCTCAACAAACAACGAGAAACCAAAACCCAACGCAGATCGAGCTCCGGTGAACTCTGGTGATGGAGAGAACGGCGGCGGTGGATCTAGGCGGTGCGGCAGCAGTTGTGCGGCGCCATCGCTATCATCGGCGTTGGTGGGCCGGCCGTCGTCGTTATGGTTGACACGACGGCGGCGTCTTCGCCGAAGTTGACTGTTCGCCGCAAATCTAGGCGGGTTTGACGGTGGTGTCGTCGGAGTTGGTTGGTTTGTTGGGCGACGGGGAAAAGAAGGAAGGGAGCCGGCCGATTGGTGGGCTACTCCGGCGCCGGCGAAGTTTATTGGAGGAGAGAGAGAGTGTGAGTTTAGAGAGAGAAAAAGGGAGAGCTGATTTTCTTGTTGTTATATTTGGTTACTGTTCATTCCGTTTTTGTGTGTATGTGGGTATGTATATATGGCATTTTCTTTTTGGACAAGAAAAAAGAGAGGGAGGTGGGGTAACGTGGGGTAGGGGGTAGTGGTTAGTGTTATTTTTTATTGGGTAGGTTGTTAGGATAAGATAGGATTAGTTATTTTATTATTTATTTATTATTTTTTTGTATTTTGTGGGGTGTAATCACGTGGGTGAGGATATACGGTAGAATAAAATAAGAGTGGGTAAAAATGGCATCATGGAGGGTACATGATATGCTAAGGTAAAAAATGAATAAAATCGAACTTCTAAGGGGAGAAAAAATTATGTGTCTACATCATGCCCCCCTTGAATGTAAACACGCAGTGTTTTCAGACAAAGAAGTAGACAACGAGACAGAATTTTGTCACGACCATTATTCAAAGAAAGAAACAGATGAAAGAAGGACTATCGGGTTTTGAATTAGGACAGCCTACCCACCTAAGTTACGAAGGGATCGAGTGACAAGTATTTCCAGGGATTGGACGGAGATGGACTATACCGAGTTGGAGAATCGAGTGAGGTTCCGTCAAGGTTCCGGTCCGCGACTCTGTTATTACATCAAAAATGCAAATTGCAAGTTAAAACATAAATGAAATTACAAAAATCCTATCTATACTTCTGTTGGTTCTTGACTCGACTTTCATCACCCTATTCTTCAGGCGGGCTCCTGATTTGCAATTTCTTTCAAACTGTAGCTTGGCTTTCAATTGCTTCATTTTGTTGTTTGCCTTTTCATTTCTCCACCCTATTTTCCAGGCGGGCTCCTAACTTGCTATTTCCATCACTTTGTTGCTTGACTTTCATTTTCTTTACCCTGTTCTCCCGACGGGCTCCGGACTTGCTATTTCATCATCCTGTTCTTCAGGCGGGTTCCTGACTTGCTATTTCATCACCCTGTTCTTCCGGCGGGCTCCGAACTTGCTATTTCATCACCCTGTTCTTCAGGCGGGCTCCTGACTTGCTATTTCATCACCCTGTTCTTCAGGCGGGCTCCTGAAAACCCAAAATTAAAACTAGAACAAAAATTATCCCAAACAAAATTATAGTAAAGTAGTATTTCATTTTCAAAAGCGTTGTCCCATTTTTCAAGAAGGTCCTGAACAGAAAGTAAAATCTCATTTTTCAGGAGGGTCCTGAACATAAAGTAAAAATCACTGAACAGAAAGTAAAATCCCATTTTTCAGGAGGGTCCTGAACAGAAAGTAAAATCCCATTTTTCAGGAGGGTCCTGAACATAAAGTAAAATCCCCATTTCTTAGGAGGGTCCTGAACATAAAGTAAAAATCACTGAACAGAAAGTAAAATCCCATTTTTCAGGAGGGTCCTGAACAGAAAGTAAAATCCCATTTTTTAGGAGGGTCCTGAACATAAAGTAAAATTTCCATTTTTCAGGAGGGTCCTGAACAGAAAATAAAATCACTGAACAGAAAGTAAAATCCCACTTTTCAGGAGGGTCCTGAACAGAAAGTAAAATTCTATTTTTTAGGAGGGTCTTGAACATAAAGTAAAATTCCCATTTTTCAGGAGGGTCCTGAACATAAGGTAAAAATCACTGAACAGAAAGTAAAATCCCATTTTTCAGGAGGGTCCTGAACAGAAAGTAAAATCCTATTTTTCAGGAGGGTCCTGAACATAAAGTAAAATTTTTATTTTTTAGGAGAGTCCTGAACAGAAAGTAAAATCACTGAACAAAAAGTATAATCCCATTTTTCAGGAGGGTCCTGAGCAGAAAGTAAAATCCCATTTTTTAGGAGGGTCCTGAACATAAAGTAAAATTCCATTTTTCAGGAGGGTCCTGAGCAGAAAGTAAAATCCCATTTTTCAGGAGGGTCCTGAACAGAAAGTGAAATCCCATTTTTCAGGAGGGTCCTGAGCAGAA
>NC_061121.1:207441264-207442585 GCF_002878395.1 Capsicum annuum
AGTAAAATCCTATTTTTTCAGGAGGGTCCTGAACAGAAAGTAAAATCCCATTTTTCAGGAGGGTCCTGAACATAAAGTAAAATCCTATTTTTTCAGGAGGGTCCTGAACATAAAGTAAAAATCCCATTTTTCAGGAGGGTCCTGAACATAAAGTAAAATCCCATTTTTCAGGAGGGTCCTGAATATAAAGTAAAAATCCCATTTTTCAGGAGGGTCCTGAAAATAAAGTAAAATCCCATTTTTCAAGAGGGTCCTGAATATAAAGTAAAAATCTCATTTTTCAGGAGGGTCCTGAACATAAAGTAAAATCCCCGGATGTGCATTTCCAAGGGTAGCAGAATCAAGTGAAACAAATTTGCCCCTGTTTTAACAAAGAAAATTTGTCAGTTAAAAACTTAGCGGTGGTTTGCAGCTCTTGGCTTCTCAGGTATCTGCCCCAGCATTCGTTCCTTTCATCTTTGCTCCCAAATTGCTAACACCTGCCCTGTCTTGCCACATCATTGACCTGGATCCAGATTGAGAGAAATGAGTTCTGACTCGAACAATGGGTTTCTATTTTACCATGCCCCTAAGCTGCACTCTTTTCCCAAATTTGAATGTTTCTACGAATCCAGTAGCCTGTTGGTTGATAGACTTCCTTTGCTTGTTGAATTACGATCCTATTTCTCCCTGTGCTGTTCCTTGGCTTTTCCTCATATAATTGGAAAGACTGGTAGTAAATTTTGAAATCCTTTCTCACTTGTTTTGACACAGACTTGACTTAAAATGTAAAGAAATGATGGTGACTTTTATTTTGATAAATGACATAAAAAGGCAAAAATCATGAATAAGTAAACGAAAGAAAAGGGAAATGTCCTATATTCAAAAAGAAAACTTATCTGAATATGACAACCAACTCCAATGAGTATGACATGCATTTTGGATTGACCTGCCTGATCGTCCTATCCAAACTCCTCATTTGTTGTTGAGTTCATGCCTTTGCTGCTGAGCCGCTTCTTCAAATCCATTGGACTCATACATCACATTCGACTGACGACATCTTAAAATACTTTCGCCAACAAATCTCTTTCTTCTAACTTTTCACTTTTCTCTTGAACTCTCCATCGCCTTACGGTGCTTGTGAGGGTTTTCACCAATAAGACTCTCTCGTTTTTATTTCTCTCCACTCACCACCGCCTTATGGTGCCCTCAAAGGTTTTCACCAATAAGACTCTCTTATTTTCATTTTCTCTTAACTCACCATCGCCTTATGGTGCCTGCAAAGGTTTTCACCAATAAGACTCTCTCATTTTCATTTTCTCTCAACTCACCATCGCCTTAT
>NC_061121.1:207442685-207446262 GCF_002878395.1 Capsicum annuum
TCATTTTTATTTCTTTCCTGATTTCTTATGCTGAGGGAGACAAGCGGTACTTCACAATGTATCATCATATCCATTGCATGCTTAGCCTTAACATTATCAAAAATTGATCTGAAAGGCTTTCTTTGGTTGTAACTTGGCTTTTGGTTAAGGTCAGAAAAGATGGTAAGAGGCTCAAACGATACTTGAAGTGGGGGTGGGACTTATAACTTTTGGAATCGACTCAAACAACACATTAACTCATGCCCCAGCTTCGTTGACTGGGTGAATCTTAAATCTTTATTTGGTTGGACCGAGCCCGAAATAGGGCAGCCTACGTATCTCACTCCTGAGAGAGGAGAATCAGGTCGCACGTAGTTCCATCAGCTTGTTCTTTGTTTTGATTTGATTTTGATTTTTTTTCTTTTTTTTTTATTATTTTCGAACTCTTTCTCTTATTCTTATTTTCTTGAAATTTATCTTTACTCTATTTTGATTCCAAAAGAGGGATATGAAAGAAAAATAAAATGAAGCTCAAACCGGTAAACAAGGGATAACACAATGTTTCGATAGAAGAATAAAATGCCTTTATCATATCAATCTTCAAGAATGCAAGTACTAAACATGCAATAAACTCAACAAAGGATCAAATATCATACATAATATCTTTTAACTGCATCAGCATTGATAGCCATTTCTGCCATTTTGCCTTCAATATCTGTCAAATATAAGGCTCCATTGGGCAACACTTTTTTCACAACGAAGGGAACTTGCCAGTTAGGGGAGAACTTGCCTTTTGCTTCAATCTGGTGAGGAAGGATACGTCTCAATACCAACTGAACAACTTCAAAATTCCTGGGACGGACCTTTTTGCTATATGCTCGAGCCATCCTCCTCTGATACAACTGGCCATGACACACAGACGTTAACCTTTTTTCCTCAATCAAACTCAAATGTTCCAGTTGGGTTTTTACCCATTCGTCATCATCAATCTCTGCTTCTACAATGACTCGAAGAGAGGGAATTTCAACTTCTGCAGGGATGACTGCTTCTATCCCATACACTAATAAATATGGAGTTGCCCCTATTGAAGTACGAACAGTGGTGCGATAACCTAGCAATGCAAATGGCAACTTTTCATGCCACTGTCTAGACCCTTGTACCATTTTTTGTAGTATCTTCTTTATATTCTTATTGGGGGCTTCTACAGCACCATTGGCCTTTGGGCGATATGGAGTAGAATTTCGATGTGCGATCTTAAACTGTTGACATACTTCTTGCATCAAATGACTATTGAGATTGGCAGTATTATCTGTAATGATCATCTTAGGAATTCCAAATCTACAAATGATATTGGCATGAACAAAATCTACCACCGCTTTCTTCGTCACTAACTTGAAAGTGACTGCTTCTACCCACTTTGTGAAGTAGTCAATGGCTACCAAAATGAATCTATGCCCATTTGATGCCTTCGGCTCAATCAGTCCAATCACATCCATTCCCTAAGCCACGAACGGCCATGGAGCGGCCATTACATACAATTCAACAGGAGGAGAACGTATCAGATCACCGTGTACCTGACATTGATGACACTTCCGAACAAATTGAATAGAATCCCTTTCCATAGTAAGCCAGTAATAACCTGCTCAAAAAATCTTCTTTGACAAGACATGACCGTTCATATGCGACCCGCATACTCCAGAGTATATTTCAACCATGATTGCCGAGGCTTCTTTTGTATCTACACACCTTAAAAGTCTCAGATCTGGGGTTCTCTTATATAAGATTCCCCCACTTAAGAAAAGTCCACTAGCCAAACGCCTAATAGCCCTCTTTTGATCGTTGGTGGCATATGCTGGGTATTCTCCTGACTGAATGTACCGCTTGATATCCAAGAACCAAAGTTCTCCATCGAGCTCTTCTTCAACCATATTACAGTAAGCATGCTGATCACGACTCTGTATATGCACTGGATCGATGTAGGTTTTGTCAGGATGTTAGAGCATTGAATAAAATGGCTAAAGCATCAGCAATTTCATTACGAATCCTTGGAATATGCCTAAATTTTACTAACACAAACCGTTGACATAGCTCCTGTAAGCATTGCCGATACGGGATGAGCTTCAAATCTCACGTCTCCCAATCGCCTTGAATTTGATGGACGAGCAAATCTGAATCTCCCAACACCAATAATTCCTGGACTCTCATATCAACAGCTAACCTTAAACCATGAATGGAGGCTTCATACTCTTCCATATTATTAGTACAGTAGAATTGAAGTTGTGCTGTTACCGGGAAATATTGTCCCGATTCAGAGATAAGAACCGCACCTATTCCGACTCCTTTCATATTAACAGCTCCATCGAAGAATAACCTCCAACCTGGATCAGCATCTATAACGACCTCATCGACATACGACACTTTTTCGTCAGGAAAATATGTCTTTAATGGCTCGTACTCTTCATCGATTGGATTCTCAGCAAGATGATCTGCCAAGGCTTGGGCTTTTATAGCGGTCCGAGTCACATATACAATGTCGAACTCGGTAAGCAATATTTTCCACTTTGCCAATCGACCCGTCGGCGTAGGCTTCTGAAAGATATATTTCAAAGAATCCATGCGAGAGATGAGATAAGTAGTATAGGATGAGAGATAATGCTTCAACTTCTGTGCTACCCAAGTTAGGGTACAACACGTCCTTTCAAGAAGAGTATACCTGGCCTCATATGCGGTGAACTTCTTGCTAAGATAATAAATAGCTTGTTCCTTTTTGCCTGTGACATCATGTTGACCCAGGACACAACCAAAAGAAATGTCCATGACTGATAAATATAAGATCAAAGGCCTACCAGGCTCTGGGGGTACCAGCACGGGTGGATTTGACAGATATCTCTTGATTCGATCGAACGTTTCCTGACATTCTTCAGTCCATTTTACCGCAGCACTCTTTTTCAGCAACTTGAATATGGGCTTACAAGTGGTCGTGAGTTGAGCAATAAACCTGCTAATGTAGTTCAGTCTACCAAGCAAACTCATCACCTCCGTTCTATTCTTGGGCGGGGGCAAATCCTGAATGGCTTTGATTTTCGAGGGATCCAATTCAATTCCCCAACGGCTTACTACGAACCCCAATAACTTTTCAGACGGAACTCCAAATACACATTTTGCCGGGTTGAGTTTGAGATTATACCTGCGAAGCCTTTCAAAGAACTTTCTTAAATCTTTAACATGATCGGCCTGACTTTTTGACTTAATGATCACATCATCCATGTAGACCTCAATCTCCTTATGCATCATATCATGAAACATAGTGGTCATGGCTCTCATGTATGTTGCTCCAGTATTCTTCAAACCGAACGGCATCACTCGATAACAATAAGTTCCCCATGGTGTGATAAAAGACATCTTCTCCGCGTTTTCATCATCCATAATGATCTGGTGATATCCGGCATAGCAATCCACAAAAGAAGCAACCTCGTGTTTAGCACAGTTGTCTAGAAAAATATGGATGTTGGGCAGTGGAAAATCATCTTTTGGACTTGCCCTGTTCAAATCACGGTAATCAAAACACACTCGAATTTTGCCATCTTTCTTTGATACG
>NC_061121.1:207449262-207461703 GCF_002878395.1 Capsicum annuum
AGAAAGAAAAACAAAATAAACTACCAAAACTCCCTCCTGACGGGGAGAGGAGTGACTTCCCAATTATTGAGCCGGACAGCTGCACCTATGAATTGCACGTCTGCCATACTGGTACCTTCTCCTGCTTCGACCATATCAACTTCAATACAAAGATTCTGGAAGTCATCAACCAATTCAACCTCAAATCCCACATGCTTCGTGACACCACTCTTAACAAATGATTCACTGAGTAGTGGCATTGGGCGAGGGAGTGACCATATTTCCTTTTTCCTTCCCTTGGATTTTTTCAGATCTTCAGTTGTAGGCTCAAATCCTAGACCAAACGTGCCCACGTTCTCACTCGGACATATGGGATAAACTATACCATGCAGAGACACTCCCAAACCTTTTCCTGGCTCAAATTCGTACTTCCAAAGTTCACTCACCATCATGATAGAAGCAGAAGACAATTACGGTCCTGGTATAGCCTGCCATTCAGGGATACGACTCACTGGCACTGTATTAAAAATTTGATTGACAAATGTCTCCTCTACGTTATTTGCTTCAATAAGAGAAAAGGGAGAATCTTCGTAGGCTGACAAATCTCCTTCACCATGAATAACTACTTCTTGCCTGTCATGCTCAAACTTGATCATTTGGTGCAGTGTAGATGCAACCGCCTTGGCCTTGTAGATCCACGGCCTTCCCAACAACAGATTGTAAGAGGATTCTACATTCAATACTTGAAACTCTATGGCGAACTCAACAGGCCCTATGATCAACATTAGTTCTATTTCGCCAATGGAATTTGATTTTTCACCATCGAAAGCCCTAACACATACATTGTTGGGCCTGATCCTGACAACACCAATATTCAACTTTTGCAAAGTAGAAATAGGGTAAATATTTGCACCTGAACCTCCATCAATCATAACATGAGTGACGTAAAAATCTTCACACTTCACTGTAATGTAAAGGCCCCGATTATGCCCTGTACCTTCAACAGGCAATTCATCGTCAGAAAAGCTGATCCGATTGACCTCAAAGATTTTTCCAACCATTTTCTCAAGTTGGTTGATTGTAATCTCCCTTGGAACATATGTTTCATTTAATACCTTCAGTAAAACATCACGATGCTCCTTGGAGTGCAACAACAAAGATAAAAGGAAAATTTGAGCAGGGGTTTTCTTTAACAGGTCTAATATTGAATACTCTGGCAACTTCATCTTTTTCAAAAATTCTTCCGTTTCCTCTTCTGTGATAGGCTTTTTGATAGACGACGGTCCACTCACCGTTGTCTTGGACTTTCTTAAGCTTTTAGGCACGAAACATCTTCCTGACCTAGTTAAACCTCCTACCTCATCTACATCTTCCACCACTTCTTTCCCGTGATAGGTCATCACAGTCCGCCCATAATTCCAGGGAATCCTTTTCGTATCAACTATCAGAGGTTGGGTTACTGGTTTGAGGACAATAGGCGGTGCCAGTGCTTCTTTCACCGTCAAGATGGGCTGACTCAGAGCTCTCACCACTGTCAACTTGGGTTTATCCTGACTTAAATCAACATGCCTTCTGGTGCCTTGTACTATGATCGGGGGCTTCTTTGTGCTTTCTTGGGCTTTATCTTCTCTCATTCCTTCCTGGTTCAATGACATTGCTTTCAAAGACTCTGCTACATTCACCGATTGCTCCTCAATGGTCTGTATCTTGACAACAGGCTTATAAATCCTCGAAGACTCTTTCCCATCATATATCAATTCTAACATATTGGCTTTAGCATGGGTTGGCAGCGAATTCTGGTTAATGTTTGGACCCTCCAGGGCCTGGACCAACATCTGATTCGTGTCAATTAAATATTGGACAACTCTCTTTAAATGCCAGTATTTCTCAATATCATGGCCTGACATATCAGAACAGTATGCACACCTTAAAGAATAATCGAGATTCCTCAGCGGTGGATTTAAAAGTCTTCCTTGAATTGGACTCAAAACCTTCAACTTTCTCAACCTATCAAACAAGCTAGCGTATGACTCCCCAAGACGTGTGAATTAATTTTTGACCGCCTTCTCCTTCTTATACTCGGGCCTAGGCTAAAAACTAGGTCTGGAGGGATTTTGGTAATTTGGTGGAGCGAATGGGCGATTTTATGGAGCTTGCGCGCGCCATTGCGGGTAAAAAGGGGTTTGGGCATAGGGCTGCATGCTATATACTGGGTATGCTGGTGGAATAGAATATAAAGGGTTTTGTGGAGGGTAGTAATGGTGGGGAGGAATATATGGAGCTTGGGTGTAGATTTGGGCTTGGGATTGGGGATAGGGGCGAGGTGGTCTTTTAGGATAGGAATGGATTCCAGCTACGACAGTCGCCACGTTCTCTTTCTTCTTTCTACCTCCAAATGTGCCAGATCCACCTTGAATCGCTTGTGTGGTGGCTTTTAATGCGGTAAAATTCACTATTCGGCCGATCTTAATTCCATCATCCATCATCTCCTCCATTTTAAGGACTCCCATAAAAGGCTTTCCCATTGCCGGAAGTAAATGTTGAAAATAGGTCTCATCCTGCGCCTGAATGAAAACTTCTACCACCTTACTTTCTTTCATTGAAGGCTTTACCCTGGCGGCCTGTTCACGCCACCTTATCGCGTATTCTCTGAAACCTTCAGTGTTTTTTTTCTTCATGTTGACCAAGGATTTTTCATCCGAAATCAAGTCGATGTTGTACTGAAAATGTTGAACAAATTCAGAAGCCAAATCATCCCAGCTATTCTATTTATCAATATCTCGATCGATAAACCATTTGGAGGCCAGATCTGAAAGACTCTCGCCAAAGAAGGCCATGAGCAATTCTTCCTTTCCTCCTGCAGCCCTCAACTGGTTGCAATAACGTCTTAAGTGTGCCACGGGATCGCCGTGTCCTGCATACTTCTCGAACTTAGGCATCTTAAAACTGGGGGGAATATTGATATCTGGGAACATGCACAGATCTTTATAAGAAACACTCCTGTAATCTCCGATCCCTTGCAGATTTCTCATAGCCTGCTCTAAACTCTTCAGTTTTCGAGCTATGATATCCTGTTCCTCTGTTGCGACAGGTTTCTCCGTATCAAATGGAAATACAGGCGGTTGAGTGTACCTATACGGTTCATTCATTTGCAAAGTAGGCTCCGGGGCATAATACTGACCATCTGAAACCTTCAGTACTGGCTCACTGGAAGACCTAGGAAGCCTTATTGTGGGACGCGCAGCATATATGGGAGTTTCATGTGGTGGAGGAGCCACGAATACCGGTGTGATCGGTGGCGCTGGTTGAGCAGCGGGTCTCAATTGAGGAGCTGCCAAGGGCACACTAGAACTGCTAGGATAATAATGTCGCGGAGTGAATCCCGGCGCGTGGTCGGGTGACTCAATAGGAGCAGAGAATTGGGCCTGAGAGAGCGGTGGGCAATTAGAGATATTCCCAAGACCTTCAGAGAGCGGAGGAGGAGGCATTCCGCTGGCCCATGCCTGGTGTAAATCTATCAATTGTTGCCTGAGCCTTACTACCTCATCATTGTGTTCAGAACTTTCTTCCCTGTGATCCTGATTCGGGTCAATGAGCGAATTTTCAATCTCCCTGCTAGCCATGGCGAGCTTTGCTTTGGATCTGGTGAAGTATGAGTGACTAGCCAGAGTGTTGCAAACCTACCACTGTTATCTGAAAGAACATGCTCATCAAAGACGACATCCATTAGAATTAGCGCACACAACAAACATGGGAATCACATTGGCAAAATTGTCCTAAATTCATGTTCATTTTTACCAGCCTTTGAGGGTAGCGAGGTCATTTAACATCATCCTGATTTTTGTCTACACTTATTTTCTACACTGACTATTATTATTTTTTCGCATCATTTCTGTTCTTTTCTTTTCTCTCGTTATCTACCTTTATTTTATAATTCTTTATGGCTTATGTTTTTCTTTAAAAGAGGAAAAATAATGAAAAACAATGAAACAAAATGATTAGATCGAACCCAAAAGTAGGTTGCCTACGTATCATGTTGTACATGAATCAGATCTTGCGTAGTTCGGACAGTATGTGCATAAACATTACCCATACTTTTTTTTACGAAAAACGAAAATAAACAAACCAAGGAAAGACGTAACAATAAAACATTTTGAAGAAAGAAAACAACAAAAACATACAAAAGTTTGGGACCACTTTAAAACTAAACAACAAATACGAAACAACATTATAAACCCCTAAGCCAACACAGGCGAAATTACTAGTAAAGACTCTAATACCCAAAAACAACTTGATTTCGACTTAAACCGACACCACCCTACAGTGACAAACACATAAAAGACTCCAACCGAATAAAGATAAGAAGTGCTCTTTCAGACTGGTGCTCTGCGTGATGACCCTGGCTGATATGGACCTGCCTCTGAAATTCTCTTTCTCCCATTCAAGCTTTGTAGCATATCCTATAAAGATACCCTGATACTGAGGAAGAAGCTTTGGGCCCGTATTCCTGCTTCATGAGGAGTGCACTTGGAAAGATTATTCTGACACCTTTCTACCGTCTTGAACAAATCTGCTAGCTGAACCCTCAGTGTTTCCACTTTGGACCCTACACTTTCATTATGATGATCGTCTACTATGCATTTTTCCTGTATTCTCCCTCTAAGATGTGCTGGTAAGGTTTGACTAATACCCTGAGGGACAGATTGAAGCCAGACCTCATATCCCTGAGTATGGCCCGAATTATCCAAACTTTCTTTGAGTGTGTCCACACCTAGCTTTGTTGCATGCTTCCAAAACTACTCATACCTGCTCTCACCTATGGCGTGGTCCTTGAAGTATTCAACATCCTTCAGATGATCCACTGTCGGTGGCACATCCTGTAGCCTACCTAACTGGCGCATTACCCTAGAAGGATTGTATGGTCTAGTGCAATTGAGCCCTAACATAACTAAAGGGAACTGCGTCTGACAACCCAACAAGATTATCTTCGGTCGAAGCCACAGATAGGTCCACAAAATGTTATCCCCGGTTCTTGATTCAACAAATTCAATCCAAGCCTCGACTCTCACGGGTAGCGAGAATTTGTCCAAACGCAACCTAGAATCCATGCCTTTCACTCGATTGGGAATACAATGATCTAACACGTCTGGTCTAACTAAAAAAGGTGCATGCTAGTGATCCATCATCCATAACTGCAATATCAGGTTACTGCCCTCGAAAAATCTCCTTCCCCCTTTCACTTCGGTTAAAGCCTTATATATTTCTGTTAAGATCATGGGTATGAGAGTGAACCTGCCCCTTTGATTAATGCCCTTGTCGTTTTGATCCTTATGAAATAAGGCCATTACCACAGATTGCAAACGGGTATTAATACGTCTTTCTTCTAGTGGAAACACTAAAGTACCTAACAAAGTGAGGGTGAAGACTTCAAGACGCTTTTTCTCCCACTTCTCCTTAGTCACATGAAATTCATCCCAAAAGCAATCAAAACCTTCCGGGGGCCCGAATCTATCGAACAAAAAATCTAGGGAAACCCACGAGTCACTTAAACAAACCAAACGGATACCCTTACTTTTTAAACCACAAGACTGGAAAAATCTCACGCCAGTATGATTTCGCGCTCGGATCATATCCTTCTTGATATAGGGCAAATGCAGAAAACCGGATATTTCTGCCAAAATAGGAGTCATTTCACATTCCCCAAACCTGAACACCAAACTACTTGGATCCCAAAAGGTCAACAAAGCCTCTATTAAATCTGGACGAGGGGTAACATGCAGAAGTTTCGTAAGATCACCTAATATTTTAACCAGTTTCTGTTGATCAACATAGTTAAACATTTCCCACCATTTGCTTAACTTTTTGGGCACCTTGACAACCATCAGAACTCTAGACTTGGTGGACAAATCCATCCTGTAATAACACATAAGGCGTTATCTCCAAAATTCGACAGGAGTAGAAGATTCCCAACCCTTGGGATTTTTGACGCAAACATATGTCGATGGGACAGACCACATTCATGAATCCAATTCGCCGAACAGAAGTACTGAGCGAAATTAGTCTACATGGCAAACAACTCTAGATTACGGGATGAGAGACCTAGGCTAATACTAAGACCAAGGTCGACACAAAAATTTACCGAACCCACCGAGGGTTGCCTACGTATCCCAACCCGAGGGAAGGGAATCAGGTATGCGTAGTTCATTCAGATTGGACAATTAACGATTAACAAATAAATTGACCCTAACTCACTACCAAAAACGAAAAATAGACGCTTTAACCAAGACTGACACCACCAATTATACAGAAAAAATCTTTTTGACATTTTTGTTTTTGACAAATAAGTAGAAAAGGCAAACAAAACTTTTTCTCTTTTTTTTTTTTTGAACGTACGGTACTTTACAAAACGTAAAAAAAAATCTTTTTTGAATTTTTTGGATTGTGCAAACAAAAGCCATAACGAATTCTAAAATAAACTACGACACTCCTCTTTTTTTTCGTTCTTTTTGACTCACTTTTTTATTTTTTTTCTTTTTCGTTTTTGCCTACACACCCTACTCCTAACAAATTAATTTTTTTTTTCAAAAATCAGTCCGTCAAATGACCACGTTACCCTTAAAAATGCAACAGTTAGCACGTAGGGATGCTAAAAAGGGAAGTCTCCTACAAAGGGCCATGTGGGTCCCGCTAGGTCTCCGCATGATGCACATAAGCATGACCTAAAGGCTGACCTACGTTGTGGTTTACTAACAAGGCTGTTCGGGGGAGCGTATGGTCGATAGTGATTGCTTTGCTTTCCACCTACTCCAAAACACCGACGGTTTCCCCCCTAAAATAAGGGTGACTCAACTAAAGGTTGTGTACAACACGTGTACTATGGACTTGTTGCAGAAAGAAGGCCGGGGGGTGGACTCATGATGACAGATATAAAGCGGTAACACATAGGATAAATAATATAAACAAAGAGCACGAAAAAGCACAAAAAGTGAAAATAACACAAACAATAACCACAAATAATGTTTATACACTCGTAATGCCAAACAAAGCCTATACGACTCCAAAAATAGCTCGAATTTTGAAAACTCGTTCCTCTCCCCAGCAGAGTCGCCAGAAGCTGTCACACCCCTTTTTTACGCGTACTCCAAAAATGTTTATATTTTAAAGTTCGAGAGGGTTTTATTATTTAAGTGACAAGAAAAATAAAAATTTGTTTCGGAAAAGGATTATTTGCATTTTTTATTCAGAGTCGCCACTTGGCATAATCCGGTGTGCCAAGTCACCTTTGGAAAATCCTTTTCGAAACCATTTGACTCTTAAATCGGTTTGCGAACAGAGATTCTGGCTAAGGAATTCTGTTGACCGAGGGGAAGGTGTTAGACACCCCTCGATCCTGTGGTTCGACCACGGTCGCTTGGTGAAGGGTATCGACTATTTTGGCATTATGAAATGTATAAACCACACAAAAGAACACAAAATAATCAAACAATAAACAAAACAAAACAAAACAGTCCGAGAACATAAAAGTCCAGTCCAATTATACAGTCCAAAAAATAGAAAAAAAATACGAAAATATAAATCCTAGTCTAAAACTAAATCTAAGCTCCACTGCCCTACCCGACGCCGCGGGCCTTCATCACGATCATTTTCCGCCAACATGATACTTCGAGGCATTCCCCGGTGAATAAATACAAGTGATCTCGGGGCATTCCCCCGTTAAATAAATACATCTAAATTAAATACGATAAACTAGAAAGAAACATTCACACGCACATTCCAACATCCAACAAAACACTTATTCCTAAATTTCGCCTACCCGAACCTACGATTGCCTACCCGCTTGACTTATCATGATACTATCACGAAATTGATAATTAGCCGTGAAAGTAACAATAACGACGAATCAAAACAACAACAAATCAAAATTAATCCTAATTCGCTTTAACAATTTTTAACTCGCGCCCCGAATTCCCTTTAAACCACATGATTAATGCATGTTTCGATTTTCCAATCACATCTCATAATTCGAAACCAACATCAAACACAACACCAACAACGAAGATTCACACAACAAATAAATCATCCACACCCACAACATCAATAAAGTCAAAATAAATTAAAGATTCGGTTAGAAGAAATGGACCTCGATGAAATTAATCTTTGTCGATAATAAAAAAATCCGAAGACCAAAATACTCGATCAGAGAACCTCACAACGCGCAAACCAAACTCGATATTAAAATAATAACCGGACAGCTCCAAAACTAGTGAAGACAAACTTTGTTATACGAAAACACAACCAAGAACGACGACACGATTCGATAAAGACAATTCGAAATCCAATATTGACGAAGAACCAAGAAATAGACGAAACCAAGACCCCTCAACAAACAACGAGAACCCAAAACCCAACGCAGATCGAGCTCCGATGAACTCCAGTGACGGAGAGAACGGCGGCGGCAGATCTAGGTGGTGCAGCAGCAGTTGTGCGGCGCCATCGCTGGCGTCGGCGTTGGTGGGCCGGCCATCGTCGTTATGGTTGACACGACGGCGGCGTCTTCGCCGGAGTTGACTGTTCACCGCAGATCTAGGCGGGTTTGATGGTGGTGTCACCGGAGTTGGTTGGTTTGTTGGGCGGCGGGGAAAAGAAGGAAGGGAGCCGGCCGGTTGGTGGGTTGCTCCGGCGCCGACGAAGTTTATTGGAGGAGAGAGAGAGTGTGAGTTTAGAGAGAGAAAAAGGGAGAGCTGATTTTCTTGTTGTTGTATTTGGTTACTGTTCATTCCATTTTTGTATGTATGTGGGTATGTATATATGGCATTTTCTTTTTGGACAAGAAAAAAGAGAGGGGGTGGGGGTAACGTGGGGTAGGGGGTAGTGGTGAGGTGTTATTTTTTTATTGGGTAGGTTGTTAGGATAAGATAGAATTAGTTATTTTATTATTTGTTTATTATTTTTTTGTATTTTGTGGGGTGTAATCACGTGGGTGAGGATACACGGTAGGATAAAACAAGAGTGGGTAAAAATGGCATCGTGGAGGGTACATGATATGCTAAGGTAGAAAATGAATAAAATCGAACTTCTAAGGGGGGCAAAAATTACGTGTCTACAAACCTTTGAAAAATCACCTTTCTAGAGTTGGAAAATGAAATTTGGGGTTTTAGACCTAAAATACGGCTAAAGCTGATTTAAATATCATCAGAATTTTCGCTACAGCGAAATGCCATTTCAGCCCGGACAGTGCTTAGTAAAACAGTCATAACATTTTACTCCAAATTTGGGTTGAGGAGCGGTTTGTTGCGTTGAAAAGAGGACTCAAAGATTTTTGATTTGGTAGGTATTGAGACCCCTAAATCCTTATATTCTATGAGATATAATCATTTGAAGTTGGTCCTAATAGAAACTCATATCGAAACTATATCGGAAAGAAAGTTTTATACTTTACTTTGTGTTAGGGATATTGTACAATCTTAATTCATACCTAAAGAACTTTCAACTAAATTATTGATATTATCACTCATGAATAATTAAATTCATCGGGCTTGAGTCTATCTAGACATATCTGAAGGCTAAAATCTTCGCTGAAAAGTTTGAGGTGATCTAATAAATAAAGTATTGACTATTTTGGACACAAGTTAATATTGAGGAATGAAAATTAAGAATTTTCATGAATTTATTACGAATAATTTAGTAACGATGAAATGGATCGTTACATGAAAAAATTAATTGTGGCATTATGTACTTAGCCGTTTCACAATTCCTTTTGAAAGGAATACACAGGCTAATAATAAAGAAAGAATCTTTTTTAAAAGGTTTTACAATAGAAAATGATGAAAAAGTTCAAAATTATAAGAAAATAGATAATAATGTGTTATGACTTTGAATAAAATGAAAAAAAAAAATTGTCTTTTGAAGTTCACAATGCAAATATTATATGAATGCTTACCTTATTAGTATAGCTATTTTATTAGCTAAGATTTAGTAGCCGTTTGGCCATGAAAATTGTTTATATTTTTGCGAAAAATTATTTTACTTTAGTGAAAATAGTGAAAACAAGATGTGTTTAGCCATGAAAATTCTAAATACAATTCCGAAATTGTATTTGAAAAAGTGAAAACAAGTAAAACTTGTTTTCTCTTTTTTGACTCATACTTCTCTCACAAAATTTCAAAAATAATTTTAATTTATATTTATAGCCAAACAAAACTCCAAATCCAACTTCAATTTCAACTCCAACTCCGAAAAATTATGATTTTCATGGCCAAACAGGCCTAATAGTGAAACTATTTAGGATAATTTTAATTGACACATTATTACAATTTCTAATTATTCACGCACGAGTCAATCCAAACGATTTCTCTTTACATTTTGAAAGCAAATGACAACTCCTTGTCCAATAATTTGGATATATATATATATATATATAAGAAAATTAGTCAAACTTAAGTATCATCATAATCTTTGTTAAAAGATAGAAAAATTTTCATCATTCAATTAGTAAACTTCTAAGAACTGAATTGAAAGAACATAAGTACATTAGTATTTTTACACAAATACGAAGCTTAAAGCTTAAATTATTATTACGTATTTAAAAATATATCTCGACCAAGATTAATTAAATGTTTTTCAAACGTCAAAGTCACACCAAGAATATATTCTATGTGAAGGGGATATCATTTTCAAACTCTTAAATGTTATGGGGATAAAGTGAGATTGACTCTTCACTCACACATACTCTCTGTCTATATTTTTTGTCCCTTTTTAATAAATAATATTCATTTAATATCTATATCGAATGATTTAATAAATTATATATAAAAAATAATTAGCATATAAATGTACCTCAAAATTTTCTATCTATTTTATTTCTTATAATTTGAAGTTATTAATGTGATTACAACCGCGTAAAACGCGGCCTATTTCACTATTTTATCTAATAATCTAATCAAATCAGCTGATAATTATCCTAATCCTAAACACTTTTTGTACGATATTGTATAATTATAACAAGTTGTGGCAGAATTATGAAGAGAGTCGAGCAATTTTGTCCCCTTTCTAATTCACACGTTATCCGCAGCATCTTTTGCCGATGACTTACATACTTCACAGAAGTCGGTCTTTTTATCATTTTCTGCACAAATGGTATATAGAAAAATTGGAATATGTATAGTGACAGCCCATTGGTGAGAAATATCGACATAGAGGAGACGAATTTAAGATTTAAAATTTATAAACCTCTACAATAATTTTAAGTTCTTTTTTTTTTTTTGTTAAAAGATGATTTTATTAGATATTAATAATATGCATCATAAGGATTACAGAGTTAGCTGATGGCAGCTTGTCAAGAACTATAGCAGGACTAACACTAGTACTACAATACATTAGAGTAGTGGGCGCAACAGGCCCTACAAAAGATGAACTACTAAGATACAGTTTCCAAAAGCTTTCTAACACACGGTGGAGGGGTTGTCCAAACAACAAAGAGCTTATTTATTGATAACTTAAGTCCTTCCTTGGCCAGACAATCAGTTACTCTGTTGGATTGTCTTGGTTGGTGCTAAGTTAATCTATAATGTTAACTAGATTTATAGTCGATTTATTATAGATACGACAATTTATCTAGTACAATTCCACAAATGAGATCTGAAGAGTACATGAACATAGACTTTACCCATACCTTTGAGTTATACATCATAAATGAGACCGGTAAAAGGGATCCAATATGAGGACTCCCGACTTCCCAAGGGGTTATCTATACTAGTATTACTTTCGTCCAACACGTTGCACTTTGGAGTTCTGATGGAATTCTATCCCATATAGGTATAGATACTTTTGTGATATTTCTCAGTACATATATAGAATCTGAACAAAAATTACTGAATTCTCGTGAACCCACATACACGGTACTTTACACTACAAATTGGATGGACAGATCAATGATACATTCACTTATTGGTACCATGATTCTGCATGCAGCTTACTTTGACAAGTTCAATCATTGATACATTCACTTATTAGTACCATGATTCTGCATGCAGCTTACTTTGACAAGTTCGAACTCTTTCAAGTCTTCTACATTATCTGTCATATTAGTTGACTTCCCTAGTTTAATTCTCCTTAATTACTCAAGTCAATGTCAATGGCTCATGCCTCAATGCAGTAAAATAAAGTCAATACTATGAACTTTCTCTCCATGATTTAACATTTTTAGACGTAAATGGAGTAAAAGTGATTATTTAAAATTTAATAGACAAATATTTATGTTTTGGACTTTGGAGAACCAAAATATGATTAATTAAATAGGAGATTAGAGATAAAAACTGGTGACATTTAAGAAAATGACGTAGACAATTTTGGAGTTAAGTTGATAAATGATATTAAAATTAAAGTTATGTATGTTTGAACTGTAGAGAATAGCAGAAGGAAGGTGTAATTGGGGAAATCTTCTGCTACACTGCTCAAAAAAAG
>NC_061121.1:207464703-207469904 GCF_002878395.1 Capsicum annuum
AAAAATTAAAAAGTAAATAAATTTTAGTAACCAATAATTATATATATGTAATCAAATATATATATTAATTTCATTAAAAATAATTATATATATGTAATGTAATTTATATATAAATTTTTTAAATTACGCTGATCACACATAGTCGATAACCAGTATAATAATAATAAAAATCAATTATTCTTAAATTTTGTAAAAAAAATTACACTAAAAAATATATCAAATAAAATAAAAAAAAATTACGTTAAACATAATATTCATCTTTTACTTATGTTTCAGTATATGGAATAAATATTTTCCTTGTATATACGTTAAATGACGTTAAACATGCATAATATTTATATAATGAATATGTGTGTGTATATATATATATATATATACACACATATATATCATACCGTTGAGATAATGATATTATGTTACTATTCCAGTCATAATAATGTAATATGTAACCTATAATTCATCAAAATATAATGAATGTGTTCTATTATAAGGTAATATATACTTGTGGATGTGATATATATATATATACGCATTCAAGAGTTTATATATATATATATATATATATATATATAATATTAAAAGTGTGAAGACCCTTAGAAAAGTGATTTGAACTTTTTACCCTTTATTAAAATACTCTACAATAGACAAAATTGTCCTTTTACCTTTTTTTAAAAAAATATTATATTATTATTTTATAATATTTAATTAAGGAATACTAAATTATATGGTAAGAGGAAATATATTTCAAAAATTATAAAGTCCCAAAATAGATGGTAAGGGAAGAATATATGATAAAATATAAAAAGGAAAAAGTCATTAATTATATTTTTTATTAATTATATAAATAAATTATTAATAAATTTTTTATAATTTCATAAAAAAAACTCACGTGAAAGTTAGAATTGGATCAACCAATTCATATATTATATATGGAAAGTTTATAATAGACAAGCAACGTAATTGTTTCAAATCCAATATAAGAATTAAGCTTTTCAACAAGGAAAAATTTTATTCATAATATTTAGACTTTTGAAATTAATTAAAATATTAATTATTTTTCCTTATTGAAGTAGGCAGAGAATCCTAATACTTATGAACTTTATTTATTAAAATTTGTCTTATATAAATTATTTTTCCGATTTAAACCATATAACATAATTATAAAATCCTTTTAACGTCAATTTTCTCTTAAATTGGTTTACATATTTCTCAATTCTCATAAACAATTAAGAAATGTCGTAAAGAAGAAACAAAATATGGATAGGGAAGGAGAAGATCTTGATTTGCGAGAAAAAATTATGATATTTAACGCAAAACTCATGATGAACTCTGAACATCATACCATAATAAAAAAGAGAAAATACATCAAAACCTCCCTATACTCGTCTGTTCAACTTACTTTAGCACTTAAACTTAACTTTCATTTATTTACCCCTTTGATATCTTTAAAGTGAATTAATTCCAACCCTAATGCTGACGTGACATTTTAAAAAAAAATGCGTGAATTTTTTTTTTAAATGCCTACTAATATATATATATATATATATATATAATAGAAAAAATAAAATAAAATTTCCTCCTTCTTCTTCTACCCCCTACCATCATCCCACCCCACTCTAATTCTCCTCCTAAACCCGCCAACCACCACCACCACTAAATCCACCACCACCAAACCCCCTCCAAAATTTAACCCCAATTACTCCTCAAATTACCAAATCTGTCTCCATCATTGAATCATTAAAGCATTTGAGTTTGAATGCTGATTTGGGATTTGTTTTTTTGGTGTTTGGGTAGTTTGGACAATTGTATAAAGTTTTGGGGTTTTGTTGTTGTTTGGTTTGGGATTGAGGGTTTTGCAGTTTACTTGGTATTGTAACGGAGCCATCTTTTTTGTAATTTTTGTGGGAAATCAAGTGAATTGAGAAATGGGTGTTTATGAAAAATATAGTGAAAAGATGAAGTCTTGTAAGACTGGGTTGTTGATGAATTCAAACTTAGAAGAGGGAAAAAATGGTGGTCTATTGGAAATGGATGGTGAAAAGGAGGAGTATAAAGACGAGTGTAGTGATGAAGATAAAGTGTTTGATGTTTTGTCACAGAAAAAATGGTAAAGATGGAAAGGTGTAGAGCAAATGTTGTTTGTTTGGAACTTGAAAAGGAGAGAATGACAACAGCTACAGCGCTGAGGAAACAATGGAGATGATATTACGGTTACAAAATGACAAGAGTTTAGTTGAAATGAAAGCAAATTAATATAAAAGGTTGGCTGAGGAGAAGCAATTACATGACCAAGAAGTGATTCAAGGGGCGGGTGTGGGGGTGAAAGAAAAAGGGGGGTGGTGAGGCTTAAAGAAGAAAGGGATAGGGGTGGGGTGAGCAGGAGGGGGGGAGTTTTTTTTTTTTATATATAATATTGTATGATAAATAAATTAGTGGAGTCATTTTTTTAAAAATAAATTTTGATGTGGTGCTGATGTGGCACAAGTGTAATGCACTCTCCGTAGTGAAAGTGGTGTTGTATTTTTAAGGTGGTATATAATCACTTAAAAAAGATTTAGGAGGTAAATAATTATCCGTAAAGTTTAAGTGCTAAAGTAAGTTGTCGGGACAAGTTCGGAGGGGTTTTTGATGTATTATCTCTAATAAAAGTAGCCAAGAATTGGAGAGGATCAAGGAGACACTTTGAAAGATCTTGAGATTTTCATGGAGATGAGTCGAATTGTATACTTAATTTAACTATTTTCAGTTAATTAGTACGAATCATCACCTTTGTGGAAGATTAAGTACGGCAATATAGTTTCTGAGTTTAGTTATTTTTTTTCTTTGTTTTAATTTACAATTAGCTTTAGATTTGAATAATTTAAAATAAAAAAGTCTTTTGATTTTAATGCGTGACTAATTCCCAATTCTAAAATTAACACAGGTGGTAGATTAATTAAGTTTTGAGAAATTTTTGTATAAAAATTAGGTTCAATTTTATTATTTTGGTTTCTCGATTATCATATTATTGTGTTCGAATTTCTATTTTATTACTATCCATTTTTCCTTATTAATAAAGATTGTCAACAAATGTTCAGTCGAGCTTTGCAAAATTTTTGTTTAAAAGTTAGATTTTTTTTTTTTTTTGGTAAGCATGATTAGTAATATTACATATTAAAATAGCACAAAGAGGTGCTATGAGGCACTATTAGGAGTACCTAAAGGTTAGGTTTAATCACATTGTTCTGAAATTTCAATTATCATATTATTTTATTATAATTTATATTCTATTTTTTTTATTTAATATAGGTTTTTGATAAATATTCGGTTGAATTTTGAGAATTTTTTATGTAAAGATAGAATATTTACTATAATGTTTTGAAAGTTATGTTGCGTGTATTGAATTTAGAAAGACAATAAATAAACTACTTATAAAAGATATTACAAACAAATTTTTATTAGATACTAATTGGTAAATCTATATCTAAAAAAAGTTGTTATATATTATAAGAAATATGTTTTAATAAAATCTACATGAATATTCTGTAATTTTGAAGAATGATCGTGCATTAGTTGGTCTACGTCATGTAAATTAATTATTGTTTATATAATATAGTATATTAAAATAAAGTTTTTATCATGATATAAATCAATAAATTATTTATAAATATAAAAAAATCTGGTGAGACACGAGAAACAATAATATATAGAACATATAATGGTTATTTATCATATTTAAATAGATATAACAATCATTTTAGTATTAACTACTATCCATTACGTAATAATTTTATTTTAATATATAATTTTATTAATTGACGTAAAACACACGTGCAAAGTACGTACACTAATCTAGTGTGTGTGTGTGTGTGTGTATATATATATATATATATATATATATATATATATATAAAATTAATCGATCACTCATTTGAGTATGTATAAGAAACACATTACGTTATATTATTGGATAATATACTTGTGTGCGTATGTGATATATATAGTACGTATTTAGAATTTGATATAGTCGATAGTGTGTATATGTGTGTGTGTGTGTATATAGTATATACATATTATACGGTGAAGGTATACTAATGACATACATAAGATAATGTAATCTATAATTCATCTGAGTATTTGTGAAATACGTTGTATATATATTACTATGGGTTAGTAGAATCGTGTATGTGATGTTTATAGTACGTATGTGAAAGCTGATAGACAATTGAATATATGTATATATACGTATGTCTTGTGTAGTGACGTATGTAGTAATTGAAAGCTAGATAACTAAATGTATATATCAGTATCGCTTGAATGATACGTTGATATATATCATACTATTGAAGAAATAGATATACTATTTTGGGTCAGCACTCTCGATATAAGCATGATTCTGTCACACCCCTTTTTCGCCCGAAGGAATCGAATCGAAGGGTTTTTCCAATTAAAGTTATGGTATTGAATAGGGATTAATTTTTATCATTTTCAGAGTCGCCACTTGAAACTGAGTTATGGTGTTCCAAGTCACCTTATTGAATCCCTAATCAAAAGAAAATGATTCTTTGTTGGTCTGCGAAAATAGAAGACTGGATAAGGAATTCTGTTGACCGAGGGCAAGGTGTGAGGCACCCCTCGAGTCCCGTAATTCTAGCATGGTCGCTTTATTGACTTATACTTAACTTAAACTATTAAGAAAAATCATGTTAAGGCCTAAATTTGCTCATTTTTAATCTACCTATAATATCGTCTATTATTTCATATTAAATAAATCGGTGAAATTTTAAAAATATTTTTCAAGTTAATTTTAGAAAAGTATTTTTCAAGGTATATTTTTTACATCCTTGAATTTTAAATGTCTCGGAAAGATGCGTACACTGCATTCTTAATTGAGATAAAATTAATTATTATATTCGCATAACATTTGCAAATTTGCTTATCTAAAGTGATACCTAATACTATCATTAAACTTTAACAAAATTTATTTAAAATGATTAATTAATTTAATAACGAAATTATCAAAATAATATACTTATTGAGATTTATTGATGAAATTAATTAAAATTAAATAGGACCACATATCATGTAAATACATACCACTATACGCATGCACATTACTGAACAAAAAATTTTCTCTCAAATCTTTTCTTTTCAAGTCACGTATTCCAATACAACACTCCTCCATTTTTTAATTTTTTATCAACATATAAAATTCATCTCTT